>NW_027114806.1:2154710-2157762 GCF_000696795.3 Halyomorpha halys
AAATAAATATGTTCGAGTATACATAGATCATTGATAAAAATAGTTGTATATAAAGAATAAATAGTTGGAAAATTAATTTATTTTTACTTTATTATTTATTTCTTGTTTACAGATTTGATATTTATTTACACATTAGATAATATTATTAGAAGTGAATATTTTTTTTATAAATGAATAGATTATTTAATTTTATTTTACTTATGGTTTGTATAAATTGGGAATAAGGATTTATTTTATTTTGTCTATGTATTTTATATTAATTTATATTGTTGATAGAGTATAAATTAGGTCATTTTTATTTTCTGGTTCGATTTTTTTTTCTTTTAATTGTATATTTATGTTATTCTAAAGCAGAGATGGACAAAAATAAGCTATAGCTGAAATTGCCATGGATACGACCCTTATTCATGAATGAACCATTCATAAATAAATATCGTATCCATAGCAATTTTAGCTATTAGTTTCATAGTTGTCCAACTCTGTTCTAAAGGTACCCTGTTCCAGAATAAAATTGATTTTCTATTTATCTAAGTATATTTTCACAATAAGATAGTTACCTGATTCTTGATAGTTGACAATTTTTTGTTTACATTATATTCAAACTAACTCAGGTCATTTCAAATATCTTTATGTTGTGTTTAAAATCATGCAGTAAAATAATTAAATGTACCGCGAACTCTGATCAAACCCTGGTTTTTCAAATTGAATCTGTTGAAGGATTGAGTAAAGAATTTTTCTAGACTTAAAACAAATCATGGAGGATTATGAAAAGTATACCTTCAACCTATTGGAGTAAAAAATTCTGCGAAATGCGATAAATGTAACCAAAAAGAAACCCTACAACATATCATTTTAAAATTCTTTGCTTATCAAAATCAAAAGAAAAAATTCCTATATCCTTATAGTAATGACGATATATATAAGAAATTGTTAATATTTAACAATCCAGAAGAAATAGGCAATATCAAGCAGGACATATATTCAATAAATAAATATTTGTTTGGAAATAATAAATAATGAGAATACAAATAAATGAATTTATAACTGGCTGTATGGAAAATTCCAATGCCATTAAAATATACATATATTAAGAAAAAAAAACATTGCGCATGATCTACTTGCCTATGCAGTCTGAAGGTATCTCGCTCAACCTCTTCCTGTCGGTGGAATCAGTCTTGAAACTATACAGATCGTGAAGAACAGATCGTGCACTTCGTCTATAAAGTAACTCAAAATAGTAATTTAAAATTAATTATCTGTCAATTAATTTAAAAATCTGCTATTCAGTGCTGTGCCAATCGAAATATTATGGGAAAGATTATTTCTGAGAACAGAAAAACAAAAAATAAAAAGCCAGAGTAGTCTCAAATTAAAATTTTTCTATTAAATAAATCAAATGGTATCCTTGTTAAGTCTCAACACTCTTTACTATATCAATAGTCCAACGTTTCGGCCATTCTCAAATATAAATTCATACCTCACATCAAAATTAAAAAAAAGGTTTTACAGGCTATTTTGCCCAGGTCATCAAATACAAGTCAAAATCACCCCATTTTTTAAAAACATCATTAATTTTTAAAACTTTAACTTTAGATTAAAAATACACTATCCACTATTAATTTGTATTTGATAGCCTTTAAATTTTGATGTGTTGTGAATTTATATTTAAGATTGTTCTTGAGGATGGCCGAAATGTTGGACTATTAAAGTCATACTGTTATATAGACTTAACAAGGATATCATTTGATTTATTTAATAGATAAATACCAGTCTTAAAAATTTGAATAAATTATATAAATTAAAATTTTTATTTATGTTGCCAAATGCCAAATTTTATTTATGTTGTCCATTCAGTCTATTGTTTATTTACTATGGACTATTTGTAAAAACCCTTTTCAATTATTAAGTTGAAAGTTTCCATTGTATAATTATTTTATGACAAATATTTTTTTAATTATATTAATGTTTTGCTGTAACTTTATTATTTTTTTTTTTTAGAGATATATTTGTTTTTATTATAATGCCAAAGTTATAATGGTTATAGGATGTAATCTAAAGTGGTTAATATTTGAAATGTTGAATAAAACCATATATATATTTGGCTATTAATTAGTATTTGTAAATATGATTTTATGTCCTTGGTATTTTTTATCCATTTTAATACAAATATTAGTTTGAAATTGTTAAATCTATTTAAAAATTGAACCCTTAATGTAAGTGGAAGGATGATGTGACAAAATAAATATGTTCG
Organism: Halyomorpha halys; assembly: GCF_000696795.3. NCBI lineage: Eukaryota > Metazoa > Arthropoda > Insecta > Hemiptera > Pentatomidae > Halyomorpha > Halyomorpha halys. The sequence continues at coordinate 2,156,962 of NW_027114806.1, forward strand.
AGTATACATAGATCATTGATAAAAATAGTTGTATATAAAGAATAAATAGTTGGAAAATTATTTTTGACCGCAGCCCTGACCATCTCCTTCCACTTTTTATTTTTCACGTTTTTATGTAAAGAAGTTATATCGACCATTAAAAATAAAGTATTGGAAGATAAAAAAAAAAAAACTACCTGCATGTTTGGTTTTAACGAATAAATGAATTTAGATGAAGATGAAGTTGACTTATTTGATTTTGATTCCTTTCTTATTCTAAACATCAGTCATTTATTTACATTTTTTTTTTTGTGGGATGTTTTCTGCACCTTATTCTATATAATCGTGAATAGAAAAAGCAACATATTTGTCGAGGCGATAGTGCTAGATTTGATGGTTCTGACTCCAATTGAAGGTGTGAGGTACTCTATACCAGGAGGCCTCGACAAAGCGTGTCCATACAGGTTAGTAGGTAGCTGGATGATGGATGGAGGATGAGTCTTACGGTAAATAGCCGTAAATCTGCGAACGATGGAAACTTCACCACATAGGGAACAAGCCTAGTGGTCGTGAGGGTCTGGCAAGTCCTACGGGGACTAGTCGTAGGTTATTGCAAGAAGAAAACTTCACTCTGTAGGGTACTAACGTATAGTCACGGAGGGGATTGTAAGTCCTTCAGGAACTAGCTGTAGGTATAGGAAACGAAGACAAGGACAAGGTTTAGGAAGGAGGTGGGATCCAGAGAAGTCTGAGTGAAACGAAAGTTCAATATACATTTCCAAAAATAGTCCTGTAGTGTACTGATTCACTGGGTATATTGTT
>NW_027114806.1:2158022-2158927 GCF_000696795.3 Halyomorpha halys
GAATGGAATATGGTCCGGGTGCGGTAAAAAAAAAACTCAAATAGTAAATAATTATACTATTTTATTGAGCCAACATTTCGCCCCACGTTGCAGGGCTTCGTCAGGGCTAAAAAAAGATACAAACACTATAGTTACAAAAAGGAAAAAAGAAAAAACATAAGTGTAAAAATAACAGGGGTATAAAATGAAAAGAAAGATATAATAAGAAAAATTAAAGGTTGTAAATAGTAAACGAAAAGGGTAATAGTAACAGACGTTTGCTTTTAGTGGATCAGAAGATTCTATTGTAATTTTTATTGATTCTAATAATTCATATATGAATATGGCAACATATAAAATTTTAAAAATGCACACTTTGATAGAGCATTCCCGTCGGGAACATAAAATGTGAGAATTGGGTCCTCCCTAGTAAAGTGCAGTTGGTTTGCTATGAAACTTAGTGTGTTTATTGCCAACGATCTGAGTCTGCAGGAAGCTGATGACGTAATCCAAGAGAAAAACAGGCAAGTTGAATAATTTATTTTAAAAATTATAGTGCATTTTCTTAGTAAATTTCAATTATCTACAAAACCAACAAAAAATGTGAAACTGGTTGATTGATGCTGTGAAAAGCAATAAACACGTGAATGTAGTTTTATAATTATTTTTATCAGTACTGCCTATCCCGGTATTTTACCCTATTTTTGGGTATTTTTCACCTTGAGAACAGTGTCGCACTCTCCTCACTCTATTTTTTTAGTTAATCATTAGGGTAAAAAATATATCTTTAGATCCTTAAGATCCACATATGTCTGCCAACACTCAAAATATAGGAAATTTAACTTACTATAAAGTAGTTTATGACACTTATCTTCGTAGGGTTAGTAGTTTTTATGATATTCACATATGAATATAAATTTGGCAAA
>NW_027114806.1:2161840-2163271 GCF_000696795.3 Halyomorpha halys
AACACAAACCTAAAAACATACACTGATAACACCTGTGTACATCTGTAAACAATAGCCATACTACTTCATCACAAACTCCGCAGTAAGATATAAAATCCATTGAATAATGGTTTCACAACTGGAGAATCAAAATAAATCCTAAAAATCCCATCAGGTATTGCCATTCCTGTATAAACAGTAATACTGCTACAGTAAAAGTGCACCTTCTAGAATCAAACAGCATGTATTACTGCGAACAGAATTGAAGTAGTTAGTTGTGAAGGTTATGACGGGAGATCATGCGAGTTACATAACATAAAAAAATCAGTGAAGACTAAAATGACTTTATTCTTAACATATTTACAAGAACTACATGTTATTGTTACTCAGTCTCTATCTTCTAACTTCTCTTACTTAGCTATCTAGTCTAGGAAATATATATGAACACTTGAGAAGAGGGGGTAGGAAGAATAGTAAAATAGGAGAAGGGATTTTGACGAATCAGATAATTTTAAGAGACTAGGTGGGGGTAGTGAGCCTATGAAATTTGAGAAGTAAATATCTGGAAGGGGGGAAAAGGCGTAGCGAGAAGTTCGGAGGTCAGATTTCTAAGAAAGGGACCATGACCTAAGACTTGTGTGTACTGACTTACATGTTAACCATAAAATAGTTTGACTGATGCAAGTCCATTGTGAGATGACAGCATGTACCTGCCTAAGTGTCAGCCCTTACTATTGATATAGGATACTAAGGGTTGAAAGGGCTGTTAGAATGGTCTCAAGGGCCTTATAGACACGTAGTTGTTTTTATTGAGTTTCTATTGTTTATAAAATTGTTAGGAGAAAGTGGACATATGCAACCATATGTCTAAAGTGACTTAGGTTCAGTTGGGCAAGGGGCAATTGTTTAAATTTATAATACCGGTTCCTTAACTTGCGGTAAGGTCGTATTCGTCTGCTTTCGGAGTCACTTGGGATTCCATCTAAGTTTGGTGGCTTAGCTATTTTTGCCCTCATAGAGTTTAGATACCAAAAAAGTTATTTCAGCTCTGTTCAGTGTTGTATACTGTTTTTTATGATCTCAGGAAGCCACATGAAAAATTCGCGACTGTTTGGAGATGATTCACTCACTCGAAATTTAGGCCTCGAGAATGAAGCTTTTTTTTTATTAGAATTACCCATATAGGCCATATTGTCGATTACACCCTCAAATCTTACCAAGCACTTTTAGCTTATTACAGAACACAGGATGTTTGATACAGTAGTCTTTGATATATCCCCTCCGTTTTATAGTTTTTTAACCCTGAGGAAGCCCTGCAAATTGGAGCGAAACGTTGGCTCATAATAAATAGTTTTATGAATGGAATATGGTCCGGGTGCGGTAAAAAAAAAACTCAAATAGTAAATAATTATACTATTTTATTGAGCCAACATTTCGCCCCACGTTGCAGGG
>NW_027114806.1:2163971-2165537 GCF_000696795.3 Halyomorpha halys
TTTTTTTATATTAATATACCCGGACCATATTCCATTCATAAATTAACTATAGTTTGCTGGTAAGCTGGTATGAATGGAGTGGACTGTATTTATGATGGGTAAATAATAAATTAATCATGGTGAAAATTGCAAATAAAACAACTGTTCTTGAATGAATTATAAAACTACTGATTATGTACGATTCAGCCAAAAGGATTTAAAATATGGATTAGTTAGGTTAGTATTTAAATGTATTATTTATTTGAATGTGGTTACATAAGATAATGAATGATATTATAGTTTACTTAGTGGTTGATCGATGATGTGTAGTTGAGATTTAGATGAAAATTGAAGACTGGTTCTTCTCTTCTATTATGCTCCGTTTCCTCCTTCATCCTGCTTGTGTGTGGTGAAGAACTACTCACTCATAGTGAATTGTTGAGTATGAGCAAAAATGGCATTGCTCTAAGGGTAGAGACTGTGTTCACCCTTCTTTTTTATAACCAGTGCACACACCTTGTATCCAGGGACCCTACTGCTTCATGTGGCTGCTTCTAGGCAGGATCTTGAATTCCTATTAAAAATGTGTGAGGGAGAGGTATTCCTCAAACAATTGCTTTTTCACTTCAATTTGGTCGGAACATGAAAATATAATTTTTTTTAAAAAAAGATTTTGGGCATTGAAAGCGTCTTTTTTGTGAATTTAACAGACTTCATTGTGTTAAAATATCAATGGAGAATTTGACTTGTTAACGCTAAGGGGTCTTAATAGTGAATATTGAAAGAAAATTAAATATTTCTTCATTGGGCCTGCCAAAAATTTTCATTGATGCCAGGGAGTGGAAAATGGACCATTTTTCATCTTTAAGCTCAAGAGAATTAAAAAATAAATATAAACATACATGTTTAGATATTTTGAATATTATAAAGCTAAGTAATATACAAAACATAAGTTTTATCTGTATTGATTTAATTGAGCACTAGGGAGTGACCACCAATAAAAATACTCTTCATTCTCTTACACATCCTGGAACCAAGTAAAGAGGTTAAAACAAAAGATAGAGAAGGAAGACCAAGTATTTTCTGCTTCTTATTAGCATGTCCTATCACATTTCAAAACAAAATTCTCTTGTGTGAGGCAATAAAGTCTGATAACTGTGTCAGAGGTAAAAAGTGTTAGTGAATTGGTGGGTTCCATCAAGAATTCAAAATAAAGTTTATACCTAGAAAGAAAGCTGAATAGATTGCAAACTTTTTTTTTTTTAGGTTAATCGTAAAAGAAACTAGTAAAATTGACATGTAAAGTCACAGCCTCACCTTCACACAAGATAGAGCTAGAAATAAGCATTATGTATTTTATAACTAAATAAGGTCTGCTCTATAAACTTCGTCAATTCCTACCCCCAACATATTTCCTTATAATCCGCTCCTACCTCACTGATAGAACCTTTAAAGTAAATCATAACCTTGCCTACTCGTCTCTCTTTTCTCAGTCCGCCGGTGTTCCTCAAGGTAGTATCATAGGTCCACATAACATCTATTGAAGAATGGTGTAATGAGAATCAAAATAAATCCTGACAAATCCCA
>NW_027114806.1:2166335-2173327 GCF_000696795.3 Halyomorpha halys
AAAAATTAATGATTAGTATCTTAAAGCGAGCAGGAAATATCCTCAAGGAGGATAAGGGGTTAAAAGCATTCACATTTAGATGGCTGACAATTCTTAAAAAGTTCTGAAACCGTACAAATTAATAGTACAAAATTGTAAGGAACGCATGTGTATTTGAATGGAGTAAAACTTTTTTTCTTCTAATACTTATTAGTTTGTTTTTTATTTCATCTATTATACTAAAATGTTCTCATTTATTGTAGTTAAAAACATTTTAGATATAAATAATAAAATAAAATTTCAAATTTTTATATACACAATAAAAGTTAAAGAATTTTACTGTCTATATTACATTAAAAAATAAATCACAATATAAAGTCTTACAAATATAAACATATACAAATATTTATTTATAGTTTTATAATACATTATTAATATTACTTTGGATCACTATCCACCACTATTGAAATAACATAATGACACACTAAACATTATGAAGACATTGCTTCATCTCACCAATATGATAGGTAATTAAATGTGTTTGGGTATCAACAGAGTGTACTCATTTATAATTGCAGTCAGGACATTATGAGGCTTCTAATCAGTATGGCTGATACTTATATGTATTTTTAATTGTTGAAATAATACATGTATTATTTTTATATTTTAATTTTTTACAAGTCGGCCAATTCACCGCGTTTAGTAGCTATAATGTGAATTTACAGGTTATTTTTTCACACTGATTTTTATTCCCAGTAACAATTCATGATTTATTTATGATTCACATTAATAAGATCTCTCAGATATATGGCTTTCCAAATTTCCACATTAACATGATTAAAAAAAAACAATGAGGAAATGATGCAGCTGGGTCCTCACCAGTATGATGGATCATTATTTGTCTTTTCAAATCATGAGGTCTAACAGATTTATGGTCAAAATGAGGACACTAATAAGGTTTCTTGTTTTTATGAAGGGCCATTATATGATTTTTCATATTTCCAGATTGAACTGATTTATAATCACAATAAGGACATTCATGAGGCTTCTCACCAGTATGATGGGCCATTATGTGCCTTTTCATAGTTGAAATGTGTCCTGATTTATAATCACAATGTGGACATTGATGAGACTTTTCACCTTTATGACGGACTATTATATGACGTTTCATAGCTCCAGATTGTACTGATTTATAATCACAATAAGGACAGTGATGGGGTTTCTCCCCTGTATGATGGGCCATTATATGATTTTTCAGTTGATCAGACCGAACAGCTTTATAGTCACAATGAGGACAGTTATGTGGCTTCTCACTTTCATGGCGGGCTATTATATGAGCTTTCATAGTCCCATATTGTACTGATTTATAATCGCAATGAGGACAGTGATGAGGCCTCTCACCAGTATGGTGGGTCATTATATGTATTTTCATATGATCAGAATTAACAGCTTTATAGTCACAATAAGAACAGTGATAAGGCTTCTCCCCAGTGTGATGAGTCATTATATGTCTTTTCAAGTTTCCAGATTGTATTGATTTATATTCACAGTGAGGGCAGTGATGAGGCTTCTCACCAGTGTGATGGGCCATTATATGACCTCTCATGTTATCTGACCGAGGAGATTCATAGTCGCAATGAGGACAGTGTAGAGGTTGAGGCTTCTTACTTGAATAGTGGACCTTCATATGTTTTCTCAAATCTTGAAGTGTAACAGTTCTATACTCACAGCGAGTACAAGGATAAGGCTTCTCATCTGTATGGCAACTATCCTTGGCCCCTATAAGCAATAAATTAGCTAACAAAGAATAAAATATAACTATTCATATGAGGATAACTCAATGTATTCATTATAATATATATTTTATAATTATAAAAAAATATTTATAATTCTTTAACATAAAACTTAATTTTAATTTTATAATATACATGAGTGCCCAAATAAATACACATATCTATACTACCTGCTAAGTCAAAGCTTACCATTTCTGCTGTGAAAACTGTTTAAATGATACTGGCACATTGAAATAAATTGTATATCCTGTGCATTACTTATGAACATTTTTCTCAACCCCTGTTGGGCTTAAGATAACCCTCTTCAAGAAAAACTTCTATTTTGAATAAGCTTTTAATTTTATACCTATGAAGTTAAAGTTTTTTTGTGATTGGTTTATATTAGGGTCTTGATTTGTGAAAAAGTGTGCTATAAAACTAGTTTTTTTTTTTTTATCTTATCCTTGTTTTTGATAAAATTTAAAATATCGCTTATCCACTCAAAATTTAATAAGGTAAATTTAACTCACCTTCGTCTGGTGAAACACACCTGAGTTCTTCTTGTTTAACTTGAATTGGTCCATCTGTAGACATGAGAATAATGTCAAAGCATTAATGGGATCATACTGAATAATTAAGGACCTAAAGTTTGAAATCAGCTGAGTTGTTCACTCAAAAAAAGCCTTACATATTCAAAAACAGACTGAGGGCACACTTAGTACAATGTTATTTTTAATATTTTGAGATCAAATTGTTTCAAACCATTCTTGGTATATCAATGAGTAATTTGAGCCATAAAACTTAGCTCAAAAAATTGTTATATACCAATCTGTCTGGCAGAGCTGTTCGATCAATCTTCACATACATTCAAACAGATGGATTATAATAAATACCAAACACTTTACTAACCCTATTTATGGATAATTAGGTAAAATTATCAAGTAAATCTGTAAAATTAATTTTCACAATATTTATTGGTGACGATATTGTACGAAGTTACTTAAGAAAGTTAATAACAGTTCATTCAATAAGTAATTACCAAGCAACGAAACTCCATAAAAATAATAATTATAATCATAATTATAATTTGTGTAATTATCGAATAAGGAAAAAGACTGTATGTGTGGCGGTGAAATGCTAACTCGCTTGAGCTAATCTAAACCCAGTTTAGATTAATACTGAACATTACTGGGTTAATGCAAAAGAGTAGGGTCTGCCTAATATCATTTTTATTAAGGAGTATTCATATTAAGATGTGTTTTGAATTAGCTATGGGAAAGAACAAAACAATATGTGATACGTATTGCCATGGGATACATTGTACATGGAAAGCTAACCTTAGAATTAGGTTTAACCCGTGCCTTATTCGTGCAATATCTCTAAAATGGTCTTTAAAACACAGGGCCGAACATACATTCCATAAGAACGTACCTAGGTGATGTCCAATTCAAAATCATAACTGCTACTATCTCGATCTGCCAACTTATTACCGCTCAGATTTCGAAACCTCTAACTTTTTTTAATAAATTTTATTAAAGAGAATTTAAGAATCCAAATTGAGATTTGTCACTTCTCATTAAAATTCTCTTTCCTTTAATACCTCATTCATCAAAATCCATCACTCCAGAGAGCCAGAAAGGGAAATGATACTATTGTATTATTTATATGAACAAATAGCTGATGTAGCAATACCATTGCCACCAACCAATCAGTACTGTAAGGTTTGAGTATAAATATATAGATTAAATGAACACATTTGAAGGTTATACATGAAAACCATAAAGTAGATAATAATATATTATTATAATCCACTTTATGTATTTTTTATATATTTGGAACCTACATAGGAAATAAGGAATCAACCTACATTTTTTATCTCTGATTTATAGGCTAAATCGATAATTTTTTTCTTATATATTGTAATATCCTCTTTTTTGATAAACAGTTATTTTTTATACATAAATAGTTTTACTTTATGTATCATGTGTATTATGAAATGAAATTTTTGATATAGCTTATAATATACAAATTCACATAAATGGTGTATGGATCCTAACTTTATGTGTGGGTTCAATTGTAATAACTGCTTTATTCAATTTTGAGTCCATTGCAATGTTTTTTTTTAATTTACATTGTTTTTTATTATTACATTTGGCATATACACAAACAAATCCCTTGATTTTTCCTACATTGGACCAATCAACATATGTTGCTATCACAAAATCATGTATTCTTCAGTCTGTCTTAGAACCTGGAATGTTGGTTTGTAAATATCAATTATCATATTGCTACCACTAAATGAAGTTATTTGAAATTATACAGCACATCAAGAATGAAAGAGGCACAAATTAAAATTTATATCATCAGAAATTTAAATAGTATTATGTCACAATATCCCAAGGTGCCAGCCCTCAAATATCAGAACGAACCAACTACTAATTAATTAACTTACTAATTAATAATTTGATATTAAGAAAAAACAGCAGACTATTACACAATAGTATATTATATGAGTTAATTGTGAAGAGTGTAGTATGTCTGCTCATCCAGAGTGCCTATCGAAGTTTGAAGAAACTTCCTAACTTTTCTATAGTTACTCCAAATTTTTCCTGATGGATTCAGCTTTCTCCTCTAATCTGGTGTAACCTTCTGTCCAGCACCTTTCATGGAATTCCTTCTTTAGGCATTTTAGCACAGTGTCCAGCCCAATGCATTCTTCCAAGCTTAGTTTGTCCCAACATATCCCCATGCAGATCATAGCTGCACTCAGTCAAAACTCATCGATCTTAAATGGCTCAAATTTGCAGCAACCTTTCACCCAAAGACAAGGATCTCCTTTTCAGGTCAAGGTCAAGGTCTTCAATCCATAAATAAGAACAGGCCTGATAAGGGGTTAGTAAAGAAGATATTTCAAGTGATAGGAGATGGGCAAACTTATCAAATGTTTACTAGGACCAAAATAACACCTGTAGTGTTACATAATTCGCAGGCTGGTTTCGAAGGGTTTCATATTTCCACAACACATGACATATCCTACTTAGATGAAATAATAAACATAAATTTTAAATTGACACATTTGATAAGACTGTAAGGCTACTGAAAGATCTATAAGGTAAATAGTTCTCACCTTCGTCAGGGGAGACTGATTCCGCTTCCATAGGAATATGGCCATCTATCAACATGAAAATTGTGTTTAAAATAAAAGAATAAATAGTAGTATCACTAAACCTCTTGAAGAATAAATAAGGTGAAACTTTAATAGCATTTTTTTCATGATGAAACCTTAATTCTAAAATCTTCTAACTGTATTTTTTATCTAAGTGAATTTGACCCATTTATTATCTGTTGGTAGTTTTAAGAACAAATTGGTTTGAATATTGAATTTTCATAGCACTTTTCTAATTCTTAAAACTAAAGTCCTTTTCTACAGAGTGTTGAACGAATAAGCAGTGATAAAACAAAATAGATCACCTCATTACTGTATTAATTTTAATAGAAAATATTAATTTAGCATTAATCTGTCCTAACATTTTGATCATAAACAATTTTCAATACAAAAACATATTGATGTGGCTAGCTTCTCACTAGCATAACGGATTTTTGAGTCATGAGGTCTTACAGATTTAAGGTCACAATGAGAACACTAATAAGGTTTCTTGCCTTTATGAAAAGCCATTATATGATTTTTCATGTTTCCAGATTGGACTCATTTATAATTGCAATATGGAGATTAATGAGGCTTCTCACTTGTATGATGAGCCATCATGTGTCTTTTCGTAGTTGAGATATCTCCTGATTTAAAATCACAATGTGGACATTGATGGGACTTTTCACCTTTATGATGGACTGATATATGATGTTTTATAAATCCAGGTTGTACTGATTTATAGTTACAATAAGGACAGAACAATTAATAGCTTTATATTTGTAATAAAGGAGTTGGATGGCACAGTGGTAAAGGCACTGTGTACTTCAAGGACACAGGGCTCGAATCCAGCTGTTGGAAATAATTATTTATTGTGTTACTGTAGCCATGAGTGAACCCTGTGGGTTCTGAAGTCCTCCTGGGGTCCACCCAGCAACATAAAATGGGTCCATAAAAAATCTTTTAGTTGAGCGTGATCTTGAAAAAAATCACCTCCTTGTATAACCATTGTTCTAAAACAGTACTTTCTTACAAAATATTGAACCCCAGACCCTTCATGGGGATTGTAGTGGTTCACATTATTACTACTGTAGTTGCAATAAGGAAAGTGATATTGATTTATTATCATAATGTTGGCAGTGATGAGGCTTCTCACCTGTGTGATAGGTCATTATATGACTTTTCATATTATCTGACCGAGGAAATTCATAGTCACGATGACAGAAATAAGGCTTCTTACCTGAATAGTGGACCTTCATATGTTTTCTCAATTGTTGAAGTGTAACAGTTCTATACTCACAGCGAGTACAAGGATAAGGCTTCTCATCTGTATGGCAACTATCCTTGGCCCCTATAAGCAATAAATTACCATACAAAAATATAATAGAATTATATGAGGTTAGTTAAATATTTACACAATTTTATACATATTTCTTAAATTATGACAATTGGTAACTTCTTCAACTTCTTTTTAAATCACACTTTACTTGTGAACATTTTTCTCAACCCTCGTTGGGCTAAAGATAACCTTCTACTAGAAAAACTGCATTTAATAAGCTTTAATGTTGTAATCAAACAAAAGTATAAACATATAAATAACAAAGGTTAATGGTATAAAATAAAAAAATTACACAAAGAGGTAAAAAATAAAATATAATATAATACAACAAACTAAGCAAATGAGGATCCAAGAAGGCAAAAAGTGAGGTATGGGTAGAAGTGTAAAATGGTGAAATAAAAATAGAGCTAAAGTGATTTGAGGATAAAAAAAATAATAACAGGAAAGGAGTGAAAGTAATCGAGTAGAATTTGCGAAACTGTGGATCCCTATACAGTATCCAGATTTGCAAAGGCAATTGGCCTGTTTTGAGCAGAGGAGGGACGGCGTACAATAGGCTCTCTGAGGCCGCGGTGCTTCTTGGCCGGTTTAAAAAAAAAAAAAAAATCGAGTAGAATTAGTTTGTTATAATTTTTTTTTGTTAATATACTCAAAATATATGAGAAACTTAAATAAACATACTTATCGTCTATTTCATGACTCGCAGGTTTAGAATAATGATGGATATAAGAGATGTATTGGTCAGAAATGAATGTCC
>NW_027114806.1:2173891-2177853 GCF_000696795.3 Halyomorpha halys
GAAATAAAAGGAATTGCTTGAAGAGAGAAAATGTTCATTTAGTGAGGAGATGGTTATAAAAAGATAAAGTAAATTTCTATTAAGATAAGATTTATCTATAATGTTAATTAAAATACGAAACAGTCCATGACATGATCTTTGACTAAAAAGATACATTTAAAGGATGACAAATGCCTAATAACAAAAATTAAAGTAAAATTTCCAATAAAAAATAAATAAAATGACATCAACTATTAATGAACTAATTAATCAATTAATAAAAATTCCCAGAGTGAAGCACAACAGTAGCTGAATGTATGTTTATATGCTGAAAGATTACACAGGTAAAGATAAATGATTTCAACTTTAAGAATTTTTTTTTTTGGATATCAGCTTATACAATCAAAGATTAATAAGTAAATTTAACTCACCTTCATCCGGAAGAAATATTTCTTCTTTTTTAATTTGAACAGGCCCATCTGTTAACATGAGAACAATACTTGATATAAATCAAGAAAAGAAAATATTTCATTTCACATAGAAAACATTTAATAAGAAAATCAGGATTAATTTTATAAATGAAGAATGAAACAAAATTTGAATAATTCATTCTACTTTAATAATGAATGATGCTCTACTGGTTCAATTTAATTGAATAGAAAGGTCTCTGATACACATGACAGAATAGGTTTGTAATCAGTTTATTGTTTAGGTTTGTGATGAGATTTAAACCAACAACAATAGGCTACACACGTAGGACCACCAATTTCAATAGAACATTTTTTGGTGATCATCGGTAGAAAAATATTGGAAATATTAGTTCTTGTCCTAGGACCTGATAAAAAAAATTGTTTAGATAATTTTAGAATTTTTTTATATCATCGTATGCCACCTTTAATAGTTATTTTATTACATTTGATATATTTATTTATGCAGAATAAGAACAAACGATTGTATATTGAATTAAATGAGTTTAGGAGAGTAAAAAAAAAACAAATGTCGCCTTCAGTAAAGTAAACTAAATAAATTTGTTTAGGAAAAATCAAGTTGAATTTGTTTTTGAGTATTTTGAAACCCTTAAATAAGAATTTTCATATAAATCCAAAATTAGAAATTTTTGTTCTTCTGTTCATGAGATTGTATGCCTTTTTATAAGAGAAAAGGCAGTTTTAAATCAAGAAAAATTTCTCATACATTTTATTTTATATCTCCCATTCTAATTGTTTTATGAAGATACAGCTTGCACCATTTAGTGCAGTTTAGATGGTCCTAAACCCCTCCTAAGTTTTGTGTAGGTTAGAGGTTTCGTCTTAATGTTATTGCACTTTTTTTAATTTAAAAAAAAAAATCAAAGGCTTCAGTAAGGCAAAAATTTTGAGTAAAATTCACAGGCTGGTTTCGAAGGTTATCATATTTCAACAACTCATATTTAAATGGACATATTTGGTACAACTGTAAGGATTCTAAGATAAATAGTTCTCACCTCCTTCAGGGAAGACTAATTCTGTTTCCACAGGAGCAAGCCCATCTGTCAACATGAAAATTATGTTTAAAATAAGAGAAGAAATATCACAAAGTTAATAATGAAACATTTTCAAGAATAAATAAGTTAATACCTTAATAATATAACCTTGGATAACCATAATAATATAACCTCGGATAACCTTAATAAGATGATGACCTCATTAAGTAAAAGTTTATGAAATTTAAATTTAATAGAATATCCTAATATATATATATATATATATAAAGAATAACACTTTTTAGAAATATTTGTAAATATGGTAAAAAGGTAGGTGTAAATGATAAACAGATAGGTGAAGTAAATGTGGCAAAGGTAAGATACAGTAATAAGTAAAAAGGAAATATTAATAAAAGTAACAGGTAAACGGAGAAGGGAGTACCTGATCCTGATTGAAATTAACAGAAAGTGTATGTAATACATAATATAAGTGGACTTTAGCAGTTCGTAAACAATAAAAAACTGTAACAAATATACTGATAAATTAGGCATTCCTGAAAATAAATAATTAGAAATTATATTTCTTCATTCCTAGTACCACATTATATAACTTATAAGACAGGATAAGATGACATATACTCTAAAATGTTTTAAACTAAAATAAATATTTTGGTAGTTACTTATTAATTAACCTTAAATAGTATCTCTTATTATTACCCCATAGCCTATATTAATTCTTATCAAAACTAAATTTCCATTAAATAATTTAAAACAAGATTATATAAATATAATGTTTTCTCACCAGAATAGATATCCTTCAATTCTTCTCTTTTGATAACAACTGTCTGAACTGCAACAAAATTAAATATAAATGTTAACCAATCTTTGCCAGAGTAAATAAATGTTTTAGGATTCACTACTGAACTTGAAATTTTAAAATGATTTCATGAATGATAGAGTTCAACGAATTAAATTATCAATTATTGATCAACAAAATGATGAGTTCATGAGAGAGTTTTACGCCCACATGCATGTTTGACACCATCATATACAGTGAGGTGTCTTAGTGTTGTATTTTAAAATTACCGAGGATTTATTTCACCTTAACTAACCTCAATTTATACCAATATAATTCAACTAATGAATTGGAACATTTTGTAATTAATTCACCTTCAATATTTATTTAAAATTCCAACAGAATAAAAAATACTCTCCTGGGCATGTTCCTCTAGCTTATGAAATTTATTCCATTCAAAATAATAATTCAATTCAGGTAAAAATAAATATTTCAAATTTCAACAAGTTCTTCCTAGGTTAATACTTTTTCAGAACATAAAAGATCAATTGATATACACAAATATTATTCTTATAATTCCAAACCTGCCATCGCTAAAAACATCAATTTTGTTCTTTGCTGATCTGTTATACCTTTTACTTAGATAAATAAATGAATTGCTGTTTTTAATTTATCATATTCAGCAATACCATTGAAATCTTTTTCTTCCAGCATACGATTGATAAAGAGAGTAATAATAAAAATATTAGGTAAACTGAATCGACCAAATATATTGTTTTTAGAATTATAGAAGTAAGCTATATGGAATCAACAGTGATAATAAAATGTAATATCTAATAATACAGCACTAGTTCTGAAGATATAGTCTGGTTAATCTAATTATTTTTAATTTAAATTTGACTATCATCAAATTGAAAAGATATTATATAAATCACATATTTTACATTCTGCCATGAAATTCAACATAAGATTAAGAAGCAGCAGAAATGAAAAAGATGGTTCCTACATATTAATGCCACCGCAGCAAAAAGCTGACATTGGTTAAATTTTGTGAAAAGCAGCTTGATTTATCGTATAAAACTGTTATAGATTGGAATAATTACATGCGTGAATTATATATGTTGAATATGGACAATAAATTAAATAAGATAGGTGGACCAAATTGCAGTGTGGAATTTGATGAAGTTTGTTTATTAAACATAAAAATAATTGTGGTCGAGTATTACCCGAACAGTGGGTGTTTGATGGTATATTTAGAGAAACAGAAGATTCATTTGTTGTCACTGTTCCTAATAGAACTGGCTCTACCCTTCTTGATAAAATTATTGAAAACATTTCAGATGCTAGCACAATTTATTCTGACAGTTGGAAAGGTTAACAAATAAATATAATAATAAAAAAAGAATTCCTACATGCTAAGGTTGGCCATAAATACAATTTTATTGATGCTGATACAGGAGTTCATACACAAACAGTTGAGAGAATGTGGGGTAGTGGTAAATGGAGGAACAACAGACATAGGGGGATGGCAAGACATCATTTGAAATCTTATTTATCAGAGTTCATATGGTGATAGTATCAGGTGAAAGAAAATAGAGACTGGTTTGAATCTATATTAAATTCCATATCAGGCCATTTTCCACCTGACATAAATAAAATGTTTTGATTTTACATTAAGTTTTTTATTCTATAATTTGTTGCAAAAACTTTAGGTGTAGATTGGTG
>NW_027114806.1:2178118-2185993 GCF_000696795.3 Halyomorpha halys
AAAATTTATTAATTTATTAAATAGATGCTCTGAATGTAAAAAACAAATAATGATTTTACTGACAATTTACGAGCTATCTACCTTACGACTGTTATCAAAACATAAACTAAAGATAATCACTGAGTCTGAAAAAACAACCTCCTCTGATAATTTAGTAAGGCCAAAGAGGTTAAAATCTTTCGGTCAACAAGTTATTAACTTATTAATTTTTTTTTTTTTAATATTCGAAATATGGGTTTAGATTTTACATCGTTGTGTTCCTTCACTTAACTTGAAATAATAATTATTTTGTAATGAATTGACCTCTAAAAAAAATGTCTGAATCCAAGACATGGATATACACTTTCATGCATAAGTAGTTGCCATGGATGTTAAATTAGTTTGTAGTTTTTCTGCGTAATATTCTCTTTTTTTATATCGTTTATAATATATTTTGGAATGATTTTGTTTAAACTTTTCATTTTAAATTTCAGGAGCCAATAGTCGAAACTTCAAAATTAAATATAATACATTTCAATTTATTTTCGCTTAGATTTAAATACAAAATACGTGAAGAATATGCCATGCATCATGAATAAATTATCGCTGTTAAAACTTCTGCAATAGAGTTAGAGATACGTGATAACATTACACTTCTAAATAATGTAAAACGTAAAGCATAAGCATAAGCATAAAACGTAAAAAGATGTGTGACGGGAGTTCAGCATAGGATTATAGCTAAAATTATTATTCAAATTTTTATTTATCCTTTATATTTAATTGAAACTAGAGCTGAGCAAAAATTAGCTATACTTGAAAATAATAGCTAATATTGCCAGAGATACGGCCCTTGTTCATGAAAGAACCATTGATAAATAAATATCGTATTAGCTATTAGTTTCAGCTACAATTAATTTTTGCCCAACTCTGATTGAAACCAATTTCTTTTTGTAATTAATATTCTACTTTATTATTTTACAATTCGTTTTAATTGTAGTTTCTTTCCAGGGTAAATTTATTGGACACCTATCGTTCTATGATTGATTGTTTCGTCAACCTGTTTTATATTGGCTATTTTTTTATTGTTATATTACGTAGCTTACAAATTGGACTGTTTTGGCTAATGATTCTTTTAAAAAGGGGATATTAGTATGACTGGTGGTTTTCTTTGCCATTTCACCTGACACAAATTTAAATTGAAAAGGAATAAATGAAGCAGGCAGATAACATAGTAAAAATCCAGCAGCCCTCCGTAATCCTACTATGGGAAGCCACCCACCCCCTAAATCTTCGAGAGTGACAGACTTCAGAATTATTGATTCTTTAATTGCTAAGTTAACCATTCTGGAGGAACAAAAGGTGCCAAGGAGGAGTCATCCTGAGATCAGGACACCTAGTAATCCCACTAGGTGGCAATACCAAACCCTAATCAAATATTGAGTTGATCCAGAGCAAATATCGGGTGCCATGTGAATTTTCTGTCAAATTTAGAAAACATAGGCCAGCAGTTTCAGAGAAAAGTCAGCAATAGGGCGTTTTTGTTCAATTTTAGAAAGAATAAATATAGAACCAGAAATATAAAACCCCAAATTTTGAGAGAGAGTTGAAGTTTTTTTTTGTTAATCCATCACAAAGAATTATAACTGAAAATATCAGACAAAAAAATTTAATCGCAAATATGAATAGAAAAGAAGTTGTAGTAAATGTTATTTTCAATAATTTGTTATATCTACAATGAAAATCCATAAAGCCGTTCTCAAGAAATTCATGCTTCTTTCTCTTCTCTGTTGACTTGTTTCAATGTATTATATATTTCCAAAATATATTTGCTGTTCTAAAAAGTAAGGATTGAATATAAAATTGAATTAACTTGGTCAGTTTTTTGATTAATGTTTCCTAGGTACTGTTAAAAAAAAAATTAATTTATTTCGATGAAAACATTAAAATATAAAGTTTGATACAAAAAATTATTGTTTCTTACATTGTGAAAAAATTATTTAAAAAAAAAATTGTAAAATAATAAAATTTAAAGAACCAATAAAAAACTTAAAACTCAGAAAATTATGAAAAAGGTGCAAAAGGTATCGAGATATATCATCTAAAAATAAATAATGAAATTAACTTTTATGCACAGTTATGATATTTATTGTAAACATGTAATACTATTGCAAATATTTTTTGTTCAAGTACATTTATTTGCTCTCATTTCTTTTACTAGAAAATAAAATAATATAATAGAAAATAATAAAAAATTTATATTTTTTATGTACAATAAAAGTTTAAATTTTTAACAATGACTGAATAAGATTAAAAACAAATCATAATACAAAGTTATAACAATAAGTACATACTCATATATGTATAGTATAGTAATATAGTTATATTACATTTCTAATATTAACTACTTGAGATCACATTTCATCACTTCTAAAATTTTTGCAGTTCAACAACAGAACATATATATCTAACAAAAAAGTAAAACAAATCTAATAAAGTAACATAAATAAAAACTATTCAAGTTATGAAACAATTATGAAAACGATATATAATTAAACTAAGATCACTGAAGAAGCTTCTCAACTGTCTCTTATATTGCTATAAATAATCAAATTAACTACTTCATATTTATGTTAGAAGAATTGACTTCTTTTTTCTCCTTTATAATGAAACAATATAAAGATCGGTTCTACATCTTTACAACAGGCTATATTTATGAGGAAGAATACTATTGTAAAAATCTTATAAAAATTAATACTAGTTATATTTATCATATAATTCAAGGAAGAAATACAAAAACTAGTAAACTGTAACATAAAATAGATGAAGATGTAAGATATTTAGATGTAACAAAACAATATGTACTGTATAATTTGACTATGATAATAAATTGTAATAATATCAGCCTATTTTAACCTAAAGTAAGCCTAATAATATATAAATCATTTTTATCGTTTAACACAAATTTATTATCACAATTACAACATACTACAAACCTTTTATGATGTATCAATTTCACAAACATTAAGCCTTAATATCACAAATACTCAACATACTTAAGGTATCACAAATTAATTTTATTATAATTTACTCATTATCATACTTTTAATCTTGAGTATAAACATGTATGTATACTATTGTAGATATAAGGAAACATGAAAAATATTAACACTCAGTGCACTAATCACTGAGAACACACATCTATATTTTATGAAAGACATTTTAAGAATTATTTTTATTAGGAGATAACAATCTTAGAGAAGGGAGGAGTTAAGTAAAACCCTTACCAAGAGGTCAATAAACCCCCCCTTTCACATTAATAAGACCTTTCACCTTTATGATTAAACATTATATGACTTCCTAATACTCTAGATTTTACTGTCAGTGGTGTGGCTTCTCACTGTATGTCTGGCCATTGTATGTATTTTCAAAGCTAGTGTATGTAGTAGATTCAAACTCACAAAGTAATGGGACTTCTCACCTACATGATAGGTCTTTATGTGGCTTAATATCTTTCCACATTGTACTGATTTATAATCACAATGAGGAAATTGATGTGGTTTATCAACTACGCGATACCATTAGATGTTTGTTTAAATGTTGAGATGTGAAATGTATAATTACAAAAGACAGTGAAGTGACTGTTCATCTTTATGACAGGCTATTAAATTTTTTTTTTAATCTAGATTTTGCTGATCTGTAATAACAATCATACGTACTATATATATCACATATTTGTACAGGGGTTGCCCCATAAGCAAATAAAAAAATTATTATTATTACAATCACAATTATATGGATATTCTGCGACTATTCACCTTTATGACGGGCTATTATATGATTTTTCAGAGTCCCAGACTGTACTGACTTATAATCACAATGAGGACATTGAAAAGGCTTCTCACCTGTGTGAGCGGCCATTATGTGTTTTTTCATATAATCAGAATGAACAGCTTTATAGTCACAGAGAGGACAGTGATAAGGCTTAACGCCTAAATGATGAGCCATTATATGCTTTTTCAAATAATCAGACTGAACAGCGGTGTAGTCACAATGAGGACATTTATAAGGCTTCTCACCTGTGTGATGAACCATTATATGTCTTTTCATATGAAAAGGCTGCACAGCTTTATAATCGCAATGAGGACATTGATGAGGCTTCTCACTTGTGTGGTGAGCCATTATATGCCTCTTTAGCTGATAAGATTGAACAACTCTATGGTCGCAATAGGGACATTGATGAGGCTTCTCACCTGTGTGATGGGCCATTATATGCTTTTTTAGATAATCAGAGTGAACAGCTTTATAGTCGCAATGAGGACATTTATGAGGCTTCTCACCTGTATGATGGGCCTTTACGTGACTTTTCATGTAATCTGCCCGTACAGCTTTATAGTCGCAATAAGGACAATGATGTGGCTTCTCACCTGTGTGACGGGCCATTATATGCTTTTTCATATAATCAGCCTGAACAGTTTTATAGTCACAATGAGGACATTTATGAGGTTTCTCTCCTGTATGTTGGGCACTTATATGTCTTTTCATGTGATAAGACTGAACGGCTTTATAGTTGCAATAAGGACAGTGATGAGGCTTCTGACCAGTATGGGAACTATCCTTGGAACCTGTAAGCAATAAATTATCATGAAAAATAAAGTTAAACTATTTATTTCAGGTCAATTAAATATATTCATTATTTATTTATTTTTTAAATTATAAAAAAAAATATTTATAACTTTTTAAACTTTAAAAATTATTAAATTTAATGCTGATTAAATTTTAACTAATGCAGACACACGAATGCACGCAAACACATACTTTGATAAGAGATAAGAATTTTGTGGTGGTTTTGTTACATTTCACTTGAGTTTATAATTATCAATTTATGTCTGAATAGTGTTATGGGGAGACTGTTTTTGAAAATAATAGAATCTGTTATTGTAATAAGATTATCCATAGTATACTTTTATAGAAAATTTCAATTTTTTGTTCTTTGTACTAAATCAGATTAATGCATAGCCAAAATAGTATATAACATTATTGGAGGATTCTAAATCAAAGGCTTTAGTCTCAAAATCAAAATAAATCGTTCAAACTTCACTAATTCAGGACAGCACACAGCAAAACACATAAATGAATTCAAGACTTAAGATATAATTTTGCATTCCATGTGATCAATTATTACAACATAAATCCCTTATGAAGACAGAACACATAGAGGAAGTAGATTTCACCCAACAGTCATTTAGAATACAGAGGTGAAAAAGTATTTATGCTGGATTCAGTTATGTGAGATTTTGTATAGTCCTGATGGTTTTAGGCCGTTCATAGCCGAGTGAGTTAAAGTGCCAATTTTGACTGGCCCATAACTGCAGCAGCAGCTTCGGTTCAAATCCAGCCTGGGGGGGTCAACTTTTATTTCTGTGGTGGTCTCACGAAAATGAAAACTTGATTTCACACCATGGTTAGAATAGAGTGGTAACCTATAGATAAACCCCTTCTGTATATCAAAAATGACTAAGAAGGGGGTCATAAAAAAAAGTTCTGATGATCTTGCAATTTATGAAATGTTACTGGCATGTAATTAACTGAAACTTAAAGGCTTAGATCTGGAATGGTTTACTATTAATCTGATAATTTTTCAAACAGAAATGTTATACTTTTAATAAGTAGTAAATAGTACATAAAATATTTATCTTTAAGACAATTATTAGAGTAAATTACTGGAAAAAGTAAAGAGTTAAACTTTTTTTTCCTGTAATAATTAAAAATTCAGTAATAAGGAAAATCCATATGCAATAAATAATGCTCTATCATAAACTTTATCTTCAGATGAAACATTTTTAAGTTAATGTATTATAGAAGATTTTTGATGGAATATTACCTAAAAACTACAGTTTTGTAAACACAATTTTAATAAAGAATAAAAACCATCAAAATCAATCTAGTCTTTCAATATTTTTTACATCATAAAAACTTTTAATAAAATCTTTTGGATCAAATAAAACTTATGACTGTATTCAAAAAGTCCAACAGGAAAAACTAACAGGTTGACTCACTTTCAATAGTCATTTATTCTTCAATAGAAAGATTCCATTTGAAAAAGTAAAGAAAATAAAAGATAAATAAATTAATGGTTCGACTATCAGTTCATCTCCATTATAATTTTTTACTTGATCAGTTATTAAATTAACTATAAAATATAAAATTTCTATGTGAATAATAAAATGAATGTGTTAAAAATTAATTTGAACCTTAATAAAAAGCCTAAGAGTGAAGGGCGATATTAGATGAACGCAAAGATGCTAAATGATTAAACAGGTAAAGATAAAAATTATCAATTTTAAAATTATGTTTTTTGTATACTAGCATCCCTGGTGAAATTTTGATAAAATAATATAACTCACCTTCGTCCCGAAGCAACACTTCTTCTTGTTTAACTTGACCTAGCCGATCTGTTAACATGAGAATATTAATTAACAAATAAATATATCACTGCACAGACAAAAAATTTAATAAGAAAATCAGGATTAAATATTTGAATGAAACATAATTTTAAAAAAAAGAAGGTTATTTTTAGAAAATTAGTGTCTCAAGTTTTTAACAATTGAACAAAAAGAGCTCTATAAGAGCTGACAATTTAGAAAATTTACTCTAATTTAAATTATATGCTGAACAGTTTTTTTAGTGTTGTAGGTAATTTTAACCATATGGAGCTGCAAATGAAAAAAAGAGTGAAAATTTTAGATTTTTCAAATCAATTTTAGTTCTTAGCCCAAACCAGATATCAATCCTTCCATTACAAACTCCCTAACCACTCAAACCCATTAGTTTCTAATTTGGCTTCCTCTTTTATTCCGGACAATCCTCCGAGGCATTTGAAAAGAAGATGGCCTCGAGACCTTATATTGTAATAATGTTTTTAGAGTGCTACCAAGAGGTAGTTTCTCTACATGCTTGTACCAAATCATTATGATTCCCTCAAATTTACTTGATGTATATATGTACAGTTGTAAATATCAATAAATCAATTTTTAAAAAATTAGCTCTTAACTGTATGTCTTGTTCATTAGAGTAATAAAAAAATCGGGGTGAAATAACTTCTTTTTCGGACTATTTATACTCCTTCTCAAGTAGCCAATTCTATTTCAGGTCCTGCAAACATGTGCTACATCTTCTCTCCTAATTGACACTCATTCCTATGAATTGGCTACTATATGAATATTGTACCAACAAATTGGCCAAGTTTAAAAATGCATTTTTGAGGGAATTGAAGCATTGCTAACTAGATTTAAGTCATAAGCAAAATCAAGTGTTAGTGCCAGTCTATTTCTAACTTGATCTCTATTAAAACTAAATGTTCTTTAAATTATTTAAAATTAAAATTATTTTAAGTTAATATTTTTCTTACCATAATCAATATCTAATCCCTCCTCTTCTTTGATAAGATTCGTGGGTACTGCAACATATTAAAAAAATTATTTAATTTAAAATCTATGATAAAAAAATTTATTTTCATTGTTGGTTCTTTTTAGTAGGATTCAACTTTAATTAATATATATCCCACTCAAAATGATTGAGGAAAATCATACGGGCTACATTACACCCACACTTTTTTTTTATAATAAAACTTTATAACAATAAATATTTTGATAACAATTTTACACTATTTTTGACATTAGGTACATTTCGACCTTAATTCATAGTGACATGATAAAAACATGTTGAGAATCTATCCATTGATAGAACTCCAATAAAATTTCTAGAGGAAAAGATCTCGAGGCCATCTTCTTTTCAGACGCCAAGGATTATTAGGTAATGAAGGAGAAGCCAGGTTAGAAACAAGTGGATTTGGGTGGTTGAGAAGTTTATTATGGAAGGAACGGTATCTGGTTCTGG
>NW_027114806.1:2186359-2187413 GCF_000696795.3 Halyomorpha halys
TGATGTGGGATTGGAGGGTTTGGGATACAATGTAAGGATCATTGTTCACTGACAATAGACATGTGTCATCGGCATACGTGGTGAGGATTGTGTTTGGATGGGTTGGAATGTCAGCTGTGAAAACTGTATAAAGGATAGGACCTTTTCAAAGTTAATCTGAATTTTGTTGTTTGTATCTTTTTTAGCCCTGATAAAGCTCTGCAACATGTTATGTGAAGCAAAATGTTAGCTCACATTAAGTAATTAATAAATATTTGAGTTTTTTTTTTTTTTACCGCACCCAGACCATCATTCTTTTATAATTTGTACATAATTTAAATTTATTAATTTTAGACAAAAAAAAAACAATGGAAAAATGAAAATAGAACAGCAAAATTTTTATAAGTTTCAAGTACTTTTTTTGAGGAAGATCACTCATAAATAAATTATTTGAAGAGGACATCCAACTCCTGCCATCTATTGGAGGTACAATGAACTAGAGGGTTACTGGACCCAACTCTGAACAAAGTACACAGAGTGGACAATGTCTCTGAGCTCAGAGCTCCTTGGAACAACAGTATTTCAGCTTTTGTTTAGTCAATTCAGTATGAATAAGGGTCCGTCATGATAAATTGAGTCACTGATTAAAAATTGCTATAGTTTTATGGTAACTATAATATGATGTATGTAAGTAATGGAAAGAAAAAAAACAGATAACTTTGAAACAGAAAAAGGTAATAATTAAGAACTTCAACCAATCTTTGATTTGAATCATTAAGAACACTATCTAGCCCAGTCTATCGACAGTTATCTCAGTATTAGGTAATCTTGGCAACCTGGTTAACAAAACAGTTCGCTAAGTTACCACAGTTTTACTAAATTCTTGGACAAATCTGATTTATATAAATCTTAATTTTACAAGAGATTGGTGCTACGGGCCCTAAGTAGTTCTACACTGCACCCAGGTGGAAGAGGCAAAGACAAAATGGAAAAGAAGAGAACACAAAAGAAGAACCAGACCTTAAGTTTCACAGTGTAGATTAGATTAGATTTGTATTCAGGGCGATCAACATCT
>NW_027114806.1:2187463-2187737 GCF_000696795.3 Halyomorpha halys
AGAAGAGAACACAAAAGAAGAACCAGACCTTAAGTTTCACAGTGTAGATTAGATTAGATTTGTATTCAGGGCGATCAACATCTAGGTTATTACACCCTTTTTACTTTATTTATCTTCTTGTCTTTGATATTTGATAGTTAAATGTAGACTATTTCCTTTTTACACTGGTCGATATTGGTACATTACATTTTAGTATAAAGTTGAGTTTCTTTCAGAAATTTTATTATTTTGTCTAAGGATTCTGCTGATTCTTTAAGGGCCAATTCTCTTGTAC
>NW_027114806.1:2188644-2190561 GCF_000696795.3 Halyomorpha halys
CTAAGCTACATAATCCATTAAAAATTTAATTTAACAAACAACATTAAACCATATTGTACACCTTTTTACTAAACCTCACATATAATCAGTTTTTTTAATACTCATACAAGAATAAAGGTATATTTCTTTTTTTTCACTATAAACAATTTATTTCAAATCCATCATAAATACAGTCCACTAATACGTTTAACCAGCCTACCAATCAATTATAATTAATTTGGATGTTATTCTCCAATATTACATTACAATAACCCCAGGGAATATCTAAATTAAATATACTCCCTTCTGTTGTATGCATAAAATAATTGGTTAGTAGTGTGATTGGGGCAAGTGAGGTTTGTAGTTTGAGAATGGCCAATGAATTGGGGCCGAAGCGTCACAAGAATGTTAAAAATAATGTAAAATTTTTTATCAAAATATTTATAATAAACATCGAATGTGTAATACCTAATGTGGATTTTCCTCAATAATTTTGAGTGATATATATTAATCAATTTAAAATGTCAACCAACTTTCATTGATGATTTTATTCCTTAAGACTATACTTAACAAGATTTGTAAATAATATAAAAATATTCATCATTAAGAAAATAAATTAAAAGGGGAAGGGAACAATATCGCTATTTAATGAACAAATGAAGATAAATATAAATAAATTCATGCGAATAAAAAATAATTGATGCTATCAATAATGAATGTTGCTATGACAACAAGCCTACTGAAAGGTTTATAAGATAAATAGTTCTCACCTTTATCAAGAATGATTAATTCTTCTTTCACAGGAACATGACCATCTATCAACATGAAAATAATGTTAGAAATAAGTTAATGTATAGAAATATTGTAAAGTTAACAATATATTTTATCTAGAGTAAAGTTTTGAGTGAATCTTGAAGTTGGCATTGTAAATAAGACATTTTATACGACAGGAGATGACCGAACTTATCAGATCCTTACTAAGAATAAAATAATACCTGTTGGGCTTCATAATTCTTTGGCTGATTTTAAAGAGTAACATATTTACACAAATTATAACACACCCTACTTATGTGAAGTAATACATTTTTTTTTTAAATATTAGATTAACTCATTTAGTAGAACTGTAAATCAACTTAAAAGGTTTATAAGATACATAGTTCTCACCTTCTTCAGGGACGACTAATTCTGTTTCCACAGGGACATGCCCATCTATCAACAAAAAATTTGTGTTAAATATAAGCAAATAAATAGAAATCACAAAGTTAATAAGGAAACTTTTTTTGGAATACCTTAATTAAATTTTTTTTCGATCAAAAACATAACATAGATATCATATTTCACCTTAATTCTAAAACCTCCAAATAGTATTTTTTTATCCTAAAGTAACGTTTTCGGTGAATTTTGACATATTTATTTGTTGGCAGTTTTAAGGACAAAAAAACAGGTTGAACTAGTGAGTTGTCAAAGCATGTTTTTGGTTCTTAATACTACCAACAGATGATAAATGGAATTTTCAAGATTTGTTCAGAACTTTGCTTTATATAAAAAAATTTAATAACGGGTTTTGGATTTAGGTTACGATATACTATGATATCTATAATTGGCATGAGTTTCTAATTTGATAGTAAATTGATGTAATAATTACTAAAATTGGCTTCTGCAGTCTTTAACACTTTGACCGCGGTTTACGACCCATTATTGTCAAGCCGTGGTGGCTTGGGAGCATGTACAACAATAAGCTATCACCAAGGGAGGTCAATTTTCTAGCTTGCATTCAGAGTGGTAGGAGAGCACTAGCCCCCCCTTCACCTTAGATTGTCCTGAACTGTGTTTAGTACTGTCCTAGCTTCCACCAGCAACAATTGTTTTGGGTTCTGGTGCCTTTAGGGGTTTTCAACTCCTTCAATTTTTTTTTATAATTGAATTTATTTTTTAAAT
>NW_027114806.1:2191051-2192442 GCF_000696795.3 Halyomorpha halys
TCTATGGATTTTGAAGGGAGCCTCTATGGCCAAAGGGTTCAAAATTAAAACTTTAACAAAAGAAACAAATATATAGGCAAATTAAGAATTTTTAAAAATAAATAATTAAAAATTTTATTTGCTTATTCCCAGTATTATATTGTACAACAAATCAGACAGAATAAGATGAAATATACTTTAAAATGTCTTCAACAATAAAATAGATATTTTAGTAGTTAAATATTAATTACATTAATTGCCTTCAATCAAAAGTTGGGCAAAAATTAGTGATAAATAAAACTATAGCTAATATTTCTATGGATACAATGCTTATTTATGAATGGTTCATTAATGAAAAAATACTGTATCCATGGAAATTTTAGCTGTGGCTAATTTTTGTCAAATTCTGGCTTAAAAGCTGCCTTATAAATTTATAAACCTGGCTTATAAATAACAGGGGTATTCATGATGATTAGTTGAATGTAAAGTTTTAAGAATAGAATTGTGAGCAGCCTAATTTAAATTCCATGTTATATGTTAAATTCTATGCGGATTTTTTTGAAACATTGTAATCTTAATGAAATAATAAGATCTCCACTACTTTCGTCACACCAGCTTTCCTCCACAACATAACCTTGTTCCCTCTCCTATTTTATTTTCCATTACTTTATTATTATTTAAAAACAACAGAAACCAAACATAATCTATGTGCAAATAACCTATCAAAACAACAGAAAAAATGGTGTGGAGCTCAGTTGGGCAAAATTAGCTATAGTTGAAACTAATAGCTAAAATTGCCATGGATACGACCCTTATTTATGAATGAACCATTGATAAATAGATATCGTAACCATGGTAATTTTAGCTATTACTTTCAACTATAACTAATTCTAGCCCAACTCTGCTATCACCCCATAGCTTACAAGAAACTTTATCAAAACTGAATTTTCATTAAATAAATTAAAAAGTTTTCTCACCATAATAGATCTCCTCCAATTCCTCTCTTTTGATAAGAATTGACTGAACTGCAACAAAATTAAATTGAAATGTCAATAAACTCTTACCCGAGTATTCATCTCCTTACTACTTACTATATATTGTAATATGCTCTTTTTGAGTAAATAATATATTTTGATGTATAGAGGGTTATTAATATGTTTTATTTTATGTATCATTTTAATATCCATTTGTTTTGTTTATCCAAAAAGCAAGCTAACCAATTTTCATTGTCTATAATAACTTTGTGATTCCAAACAAAGCCAAGATGGCGGTACGTATTCTTCAGTCAAGTCAGTTGAATCAAGGGCATGTGAGCAGATTCAAATATCATAAAAACTATTTTAACTCTTCCCATCATAATTGAAAATACAGTAAATTAAAGGAAAAATAGAAATCAAGAAATAGTGCAAATG
>NW_027114806.1:2193037-2196052 GCF_000696795.3 Halyomorpha halys
AATGAAAATTTAAGTTATTTGAAAAAATAAACAATTTCTTGCTGGTAGTCATAAAAAAAAACGATTATGATTTTTTTAAACAATTTATTTATCCTTATAAACCTTAACTACCTGATTACCCATAATTCCCACGGGAATGATAACTAGATTTACAGGGATAACTGAAAAACACCGAACATTACACTAAAAATAATATAATTTCTGCTCTTTGAAATTTCTTTCCATTAATTCAATAAAGGAACCTACTGAAGTAGTACAAGTGAAAGTAAGGGGGTCGAATATGATCTAAAAAGAAAGTTCAGGTGACACAGTTATGCGAAGTTTCACCACCAAATGCCAAAAATAGACAATTTGAAAGGAGTTGTTAATTAAGTCTTAAACACCCTATATAAAAAGGTCAACAAACTTAAGAAGCTAATGAGGCAATTTCACCATAAAAGGCATTAAAAAAAATTAATAAGAGATGGTAACATTATGATAAATAATTTTCTAAACAGATTTTACTAAAAAAACAATATACATCATTGTAAATATATATATATAAACAAATATATACATACTGCACATAAAAATAATTATCATTTAAATAAGTTATAAATAAGCCTAAATCACTTTAGAAAGTTTTATAGAATCCTAGTCCTTATCAGTAATCTGGCTTAATCAATAATTTGTAATAAGGTTCACTATAGAAAATGTTTTTCACACACAAACATCTAATACATACTTTTTAAACTCATTTGAATCTGTGAACATCTTCCACGCATTGAAGAGAATCTTTCGTGATTTTTTAACAGCATTTAGCATCTTATTTGAAAATACAGTGTATTTTTGTTGTTATAGATTAACAATTACAGTAGTAATAACTTTAAATTGTCATTTCTATAAACACTTCAACCTAAGTCTAGCTATTGCATTCCGAAAGCTGATATTTAAATTCCGAATGGATTAAATATTGATTTGGTTAATTTCCCTTTGAGAGGAATCTGTGGTGATAGTGAAAAACTAGGAAGTCAAATCACGTAAAGATTAACATAACTAGGTTTAAGCCATCCTCGGAACGTCTTCAGAAGTATTAAATTGATTAAGATTTTCTGAGGACAGAATAGACCAGCAAACTTAAGAACCTATTTTTTTATGACCACCACAGATATAATAAATGTCAAATGTCTTGAAACAACTTTAGAAAAGATTCGTCCATTTTTTAAATTGCTTTTAAGTGAAATTCTTCGATTAATTTTATTTAGGTATGACTTGAAAAATGCAACAAATATTTCAGTTTTTTTAATCATAGGCCAAAAGAACAAGGTTTCTTTCAAAAGAAATTACCTTGTCAAGAAGTGAAAAAAAAAACACCCAAAAGAACATATGATATCTTAAAAGTAGCTCATCAACCCCGACTCTATAAGGGTAGGGGTCGATGAACCACTCCTATGAAATGAACTACAAAAGGGAGAATATTAAAGGAACAACGTATAATAAAACTATACCAAACTAATCAGATATGAAAAAGATCCTTTAATGTTGATAAAAGTATTAATGTTTGAATAAATAATTTATATGTATGAAAGAGAGTTATAATGTAAGAATTAGGTAAACCAAATTGACTTCATATATTATTCTTAGATTTTTTAAAATAAGTTGTAAGATAGTATAAGTATTAATATAAAGCAATATTTAACAACACAGCTATAGTTTTGAAGACAGGATTGAATCCCCAAGATGTGCAGAGATTTTACAAAAGCATTGATTTTTATATAATAAGGAAAGCAGTGGAAAATCATAAGATTCCTACAAAACTTTGTAAAATTCAGTTTTAAAAAAGAAAAACTTACAAGGAGGATTAATTTCTTCAGCCATTTCTTTCAGGAAGGATTGCCAAAATTGACTATACCTGAAAAAAAAAATACATGAATTTAGTAATATGCAAAGTGGTACTGGACCTATAGCAAAAATATTTAAATATCCCATTATATCTATAATGTTTAGATATATTATAAAGTAAAAGAATAACTACTCACACGAGTAATAGTAAAATTAATCAATAATGGATGCTTTAAATCTTTACATATAACAACCAAACGGTATTAACAAGTTAGGTACAGCTTACTATTATCATAATAAAATCAAAACATAGACTAAGAACTGAAAGGTAAGAACTCCCACCTCCTGAGGCCAAAGAGGTCAAACGCTTTCACATCAAGTAAACAGTTATCTACTTTCACTTACCTATATATGGAATGTCGAGTAAGGGAAAGTACTGCGATCTTGAAAAATTTGGAATTCGAGTTTTCATCAGAAATACACGTTTTGAGGTCTCGTGAGTTCAAATAATTGCATTATTGCTCTGGGTGCCTGAGATGCAACAGCAATATTTTCAATAAAATTGACTGGACGGAAGTACCAATAATTTTTTCGATTTTCTTAAAAATAACTTTAATTATTTTGATAATTGTATAATTGAGTGATATCTGTATTTTCTCATTGCAAGGAAAATGCATCACAGTTTAATAAATAATGAAATAAGGAGTGGAGGGAATGTATAGGGCTGAGATAGGCCAAGATTTTAATAACTAAACCCTCTACTTTTAAAACTGAGTGGCTGCTATGCCTAAACAGAAACGGACTCTGGTTGTTAATAGGAGCTCTTACACGTCATTGAAGACTTAAAAGACATCTTAAGATATGTGGAGTAGTTCACGATGAAACCTGCTGCTTATGCGGACAGGCCCCAGAGACTGCCTTACATTACATAGCAGACTGTGGCAGGTATACATTACTAAGATATAGGCTTCTAGGCTCTGATAAAATCGCAGGAAATGAGGCTTCCTCTATAGATTGGGAGTCCCTTTTAAATTTCATTAGTCAAAAAGGTTCGATATAGAGGAATAAGATGCGATAAGATAGATTTGTGTATGTTTCCTGACCGTGTCCCCGACCATCTTCTCCTCATGTTACTCTATGGTCAACTATAAACCACCTCATTAAAGAAACTTTAATTTTATTATTTATTTAATT
>NW_027114806.1:2196242-2197335 GCF_000696795.3 Halyomorpha halys
AAATGCATCACAGTTTAATAAATAATGAAATAAGGAGTGGAGGGAATGTATAGGGCTGAGATAGGCCAAGATTTTAATAACTAAACCCTCTACTTCTAAAATTGAGTGGCTGCTATGCCTAAACAGAAACGGACTCTCATTGTTAATAGGAGCTCTTACACGTCATTGCAGACTTAAAAGACATCTTAAGATATGTGGAGTAGTCCATGATGAAACCTGCTGCTTATGCGGACAGGCCCCAGAGACTGCCTTACATTACATAGCAGATTGTGTAGTTATTGTGTAGTTAGTAGTAGGTATGCATCACTAAGATACAGGCTTCTAGGCTCTGGTAGAATCGCAGGAAATGAGGCTTCGATAATTGTGTAATTGTGTGAATTTTTAATATCTATATTTTCTCATTGAAAGGGTACGTAAATACTGAAATAAGGAGTGGAGAAAATATATAGGTCTGAGACAGGCCAAGATTTTAATTACTAAACACTCTACTTCTAAAATTGAGTGGCTGCTATGCCTAAACATAAACGGACTCAGTTAATAGGAGCTCTTACACGTCATTGCAGACTTAAAAGACATTTTAAGATATGTGGAGTAGTTCACGATGAAACCTGCTGCTTATGCGGACAGGCCCCAGAGACTGCCTTACATTACATAGCAGACTGTGGTAGGTAAGCATCACTAAGATACAGGCTTCTAGGCTCTGATAGAATTAAAGGAAATGAGGCTTTCTCTATAGATTGGGAGTCCCTTTTGAATTTCATTAGAAAGTAAAAAAGGTTCGATATAGAGGAATAAGATACGATAAGATAGATTTGTGTATTATTCCTGACCGTGCTCCCGACCATCTTCTCTTCATGTTACTCTACGGTCAATTATAAACCACCTCATTAAAGAAACTTTAATTTTATTATTTATTTAATTTTATTATTTAATTACTTTATTATTAATTTTGCTATTATATAATTTACATACCTCTGTAACCGCACTCATTTGGTATATTATCTTTCTTAATCACTTACATTTATTGTATCCCATTATTATAACTTTATTTCTTCTTTGTTTTTTATCCATGTAAATTTTATTTTATTTTTAT
>NW_027114806.1:2197678-2201269 GCF_000696795.3 Halyomorpha halys
ATCTGTTACTATTACCGTTTTCATCTATTGTTTATGACCTTTAATTTTTATTATTAAATTTTACGTTTCATTGTATACCCTTGTTATTTTCCACTTGTTATTTTTTTTTTGTACTTATGTCAAGTGTTTGTATCTTTTTTAGCCCTGACGAAGCCCTGCAACGTGGGGCGAAAGGTTGGCTCAAATTAAATTAGTACACATATTCACTATTTCAGTTTTATTTGACCGCACCTGAACCAAATTCCATTTATAGTAAAATTTTTAATTTTTAGTAACTTTTGGTCACTCTGTATTAAATATATATATAATGGTTTCAATCCCCTATACCAAGTCAAACTAGCAACTGTTGATTTAAAAGAAAAATTAAATGAAACCTATTTTTTCTCATAATCTTCTTTATTTAATCTAAAGAAAAAAATGGTTTGAATAAAATAATTAATAATTCAATTTAAAAAACTACACAATAAATTATTTTTAAAAGTTAATAAGCTAATAATAATAATAATTTAAATAGCTGAAAATTGTATTAATTTTGTAAAATCTAACTGACCATAAGGAAAATTTAAAAAACTTAGAGTAGAGTTACTGTTCGTAGATCCTACTCTTCATTGTTCATTGCATCGAACCATTCTATCTACGTTGGAAAATAAAATAGTTGTAAACTATTTTTGTTTCACTTGTGACCGCAACCCTGACCATCTTCCTATATAACATTCTATTGAACATGTTCGTTCGCGAACGACTTATCCTTATCATCTAGCAGTCGACTGATTCTTGTATGTTTGCTAATATTTTGTTTTATTTAGAGCATGCTTTGTCGTTTTTTTGTTTTTCAGTATTTATTTTCTAGTTATCAATATTACTATATTTTTGTGAGTATTTTGTCTATGTATTAAGTATATAAACGTTTTCCATGTAATGGAACATATAAATCATTTTCATTTGCGTCCAATAACACTTAGCTTATTACATTTTATTATTTTAATTTATTTATTAGCAATGATTTTTTAAAAAAATATTTCGATCTTAAATCTGAGAAATATTCTTTACCTGAAAAACTATTATTATACAGAGTGTTCTGACATTCAAACTGGTTATTAGGTTAAATAATTAATGTAAAGGTTTCAGTTCATTGGACAAAATTAAAGCTTTTGTTTAGGTCACCGAATGTTATTTATATAAGTTCCAAGTTGTTACAATGTTTTCTTACTTCATCCTAATGTCATTAATCACAAATTTATCAGATATTTTATTTGTTTTTTCAGTTAAAAGTAATATTAGCGTTTCTGCACAAAAAGGAATGACTAATGAAACTAATCCTAGTAAGTTTTCTTTTCAACTTTTAAATGTTAGAAAGTTTTATAGGATCAATATGATTATCAGTGCTTCTTGAAATCATCATGAGATTGCTTTGCAGATTAAGATATATCACTCTATAAATTATTATAGTATGGTATAATTAATTCATCTCATTCATTTTATGTTCTGATATAATTGAGTTTAATTTCATATTAAACCATTCAATATTGTATGATGATTAATAGAGAGTTTTGAGGTGTAGAATCGATTATGTTTTCTGGTTGTTATTTATATCATAGCTTTTCCATTTCTGTTTAAGGTGTATTCAATATAATTTAAAATTATGATGACCTGATTTTCTTTTTATCTTTTATGAGTTAGATAGTGATATATCAATTTATATTAGTACATCTTTTAGGTCATCAACCTCATATTCAGATTTAAAATTCTGTGCTTAAAAGTATTATTTGTGTAATATTAAAAAAAGACAAGAATCTTCTAAATCATTATTCCAGGAACTAAAAATTTTGATTTTGAAATTTTTGTTTATCAAAATTATAATCCTAAAAATATTAAAGGACAATTAGTTTAAAAGATCTCAAATCTCAATAAACACTTGCTTAAGTAATAAATTTAGTTTCCAAAATAATGAAAATTAATTTACAATGATGAGTTAATAGTGGAGCGTAGATATGTATAAATCATATACAAAATCAATTTACTTTTTAGATTTATTAAAAATACAAAAAAAAAAAAAAGTGTATTTTTATAATCTACCTATCAAAGAAACATAATGTATGTTGAATTTACCCAACCTTATAAACTTGACAACATCATTGTCTCGGTACAAAGCCAATAGCTCTGTGTTCTTCACTTCCAGTACACACCCTAGGGTCACCTGCTCTCTAAGGGGACCAAGGTAAATCTCTATCAAACACTTGTACGTCTCGTTGTCACATAAGCTTGGGCCTTCACTAAAGCTGATAAAGCAAGACTCTTGATCTTCGAGAGGTCCATTCTGAGAAAAATGTTTGGACCTGTTAGAGAAGGCGATGTATGAAGAAAAAGGAAGAACACAGAGCTATCGGCTTTGTACAGAGACAATGATGTTGTCAAGTTTATAAGGTTGAGTAAATTCCAATGGGCGAGTCATGTGGCAAGGATGCGTGGCAATGACATTCCAAATAGGGTCCTGTCCATGCAACTACATAAAAAGATAAGAGTAGGGAGGCCGAACATGAGATGGTCCAACGCTGTATCTACAGATGTCCGGGTACTTCTAGGAATCCGAAACTGGAGAGTTGCAGCAGAAGACAGGATGGCCTGGCGGAAGATACTAGAGGAAGCCCAGGCTCGGTTACGGGCTGAATCATGATAAAAATACCACTAAACAATCCGAATACGTTTTTATTCAAATATGTGAAATATTATTTCAATCGAATAAAAAATTAGTAGAATGAAAAATTATTCCTATACAAAATTATTCGAATACAATATTACTGGACTAACAATTAGATTTTTTTTATTTCAATTATTTTTTACCATTTTTGATTTCTAACGTATTAAACGATAACGCTATCGATTTTAAGATCGCGCTCCGATTTAGTTTAACTTTTCTTACTGCTAATATATTAGGGTCCTGTTATATGTTTCTTAACACGTGGAACACGAAAATGCTATTAATTTTAAGACTGCGTATCGATTTATTTTAACTTTTCTGATTTCTAATATATTTGGGTTCTCTTATATGTTTTTAAAGACGCAGAATGCAATCTAGGACTCCAATGGGAGTCTTGGCCGAAAAAAAAAAAAATAATAAGACGCAGAATATGAAAATGCTATTGATTTTAAGATCGTGTATTGATTTATTTTTACTTTTCTGATTTCTAATATATTACGGTCCTCTTTTATGCATTACCATCTTTCTGCATCTCTTGAAACATATAAAGGGACCTTAGTATGTTGCAATCTGAAAAGGTAAAATAAATCGATACGCGATCTTAAAATTGATTGCATTTTCGTATTATGCATCTCAAGAAATATATAAGAGGACCTTAATATATTAGAAATCAGAAAAGTTAAAATAAATCGATACGCAACCTTAAAATTGATAGCATTTTGTGTTCCGTGTGTAAAGAAACATATAGGAGAACCCTAATATATTAAAAATTAGAAAAGTTAAAATTAATCCATACCTGATCATAATACATATATGCACCGCCATAGGCCTTTAAGACAAAAAATCTTGTCTTTACGAGTATACAAATTTATTGATTATTCCAGGAGAAAATT
>NW_027114806.1:2201335-2204084 GCF_000696795.3 Halyomorpha halys
AGAGAAGGCGATGTATGAAGAAAAAGGAAGAACACAGAGCTATCGGCTTTGTACAGAGACATTGATGTTGTCAAGTTTATAAGGTTGGGTAAATTACGATGGGCGGGTCATGTGGCAAGGATGCGGCGATGACATCCCAAATAGGGTCCTGTCTGTACAACTACATAAAAAGATAAAGAGTTGGGAGGCCGAACATGAGATGGTCCAACCCTGTATCTACAGATGTCCGGGTACTTCTAGGAACCCGAAACTGGAGAGTTGCGGCAGAAGACAGGATGGCCTGGCGGAAGATACTAAAGGAGGCCCTGGCGGAAGATACTAAAGGAGGCCCAGGCTCGGTTACGGGCTGAATCATGATAAAAATACCACTAAACAATCCGAATACTTTTTTATTCGAATATTTGAAATATTATTTCAATCGAATAAAAAATTAGTAGAATGATAAATTATTCCAATACAATATTACTCGAATAACAATTGGATTTTTTTTTTTTTTATTTCAATTATTTTTTACCACTTTTGATTTCTAACGTATTTTCAGACGAGTAGAAACGAACCCTAATATATTAAAAATTAGAAAAGTTAAAATTAATCCATACCCGATCATAATATATATATGCACTGCCATAGGCCTGTAAGACAAAAAATCTCGTCTGAGTATATGAATACAAATGTATTCGAATGGTTAATCATTATTCAGATGGTTATTCAAATTGTTTTGCTCGAATACAAAAGTATCCCGATGGTTAATCATATGTTTTTATAGGAATAATTGATTATTCCAGGGAAAAATTCAGGAATAAAAAAGTATTCAACTCTGGCCACAACAGTATATTTGTATGTAAATATATAATTAAAAAGCTTAATTAAGAAGAAAATTTAAATAATAAATATAGTTAAGAAATTTTTAAATTAGGATTATGGTATCCATGATTATAGAAAAAAAATTAAGGTTTTTCCCTATTTATTCTTGAAAAGGCTTCATTATTAACTTAGTTTTATTTTTATTTATTGACTTATTTTTACCATAATTTTCATGTCAATAGGTGGTCATGTTCATGTGAAAGAAGAACTGCTTATCTCCGATGAAGGTGAGAATGATTTCTCTTATAAACTATTCATTAGCATTACAACTCTTATTGATAGTATTAATTATTCTTCATTTGTTTGGATTTATTTATATTTATCTTAATGTATTTTTTCTTTGAATTTCGCTATTATTCCCCTTCCTTTATATGTCATATGAATATGAATTCAAGGAATCATAAAAAAGTTTGACATTGTAAATTAATTAATTATTGAAATATTTTTTCAGGATCCACAATCACTATCAAAGAAGAGGAGGAACTGGAGATTGATAATGGTGAGGATGATATTAGTTTAATATAATATAATATTGTAAGTATAAGTAATATTATTAACCCTCTATTTTCTAGAGAGATTTATTTTTTAGAATTAAGTCAAAGTGAATAATAATAAAAATTGATAAATTAATAGAAGATAATGAAGGTGGGGAGGATAAATAGATCTGATCGTCATCAGCGAAAGATGGTCAGAACAGTATTGGATTGAAATAAGAAGGTCATTAATATAGGAGTTAAACAGAAGGGGTGTGATACTTGAACTCTGGGCTACTCATGAAGATAGGGGTTGATTAGGAATGGTGACTGCTTGAGTGGAGTCTCAACAAACTTCAGGGTTTCTTTTAATTTATTCATTTTTAAAATTAACCTAAGTCCTTAATCTTGTTATTTTATTTTTTTTGTAATACATTATTTTATAATATAAATATTTTACATAATACATTAATAAATAAATTATATGATAGTTTATTGGTTACAGGATAGTCGCTATACTGGTCTGAAGCCTCATCATTGTCCTTATTGTAACCATAGATTTATTGAAGTTCGAGATTTGAAAAGACATATTATGACCCATTTTACAGTTGAGAAACCTCTTCATTGTGATAATAAATCAGTACAATATGGATATATGAAAAAGTATGTAATGGAACGACATGCAGGTGAGAAGCCTCATCTATGCCCTCATTGTGACTATAGAGCTGTTCAGTTTGATCATATTAAAAGTCATATAAGGACCCATCATACAAGTAAGAATTTCTATCCCTGTTCACATTGTGATCATAAATCTGTTACACATTTAGATTTGAAAAGGCACATAATAATTCACCACAAAGTTGATAAATCTCATCAATACTCTCATTGTGATTATGAATCGGTGGAATCAGGAGCTATAAAAAGACACAATGACTAATCATACAGGTGAGTAGCCTCATCATTGTCCTTATTGTGATTACAATGCAGTACAATCTGGAACTTTGAAAGGGCATATAATGGCCAATCACACAGGTGAGAAGCCTCATCACTGTCCTTGTGATTATAAGTCATTACAATAAGGAACTTTGAAAATGCATATAATGGCACAACACACAGGCGAGAAACCTCATCAATGCCCTCATTGTGACTATAAAGCTGTTCAGTTTGAACACATTAAAGGTCATATAAGGACCCATCACATAAATCAGGATTTCTATCTATACCTTCATTGTAATTTTAAATCTGTTTCACCATTAGATTTGAAAAAAACTAATGACACACCATAAAGTTGAGAAACCTCATCAATGTCCTCATTGTGATTATAAATCAGATCATTCTGGAAACTTGAAAAAGCATTTAATGGCACAACACCAATGTGAGGAGCCTCAGCAATGCCCTCATTGTGATTATAA
>NW_027114806.1:2204134-2220772 GCF_000696795.3 Halyomorpha halys
TCATTAGAATCTGCAACTATTAAAAGACACAAAGGCTTATCACACAGGTTAGAAGCACAATCATTGTTCTAACTGTGATTATAAATCACTACA
Organism: Halyomorpha halys; assembly: GCF_000696795.3. Classification (NCBI taxonomy): domain Eukaryota; kingdom Metazoa; phylum Arthropoda; class Insecta; order Hemiptera; family Pentatomidae; genus Halyomorpha; species Halyomorpha halys. The sequence continues at coordinate 2,204,228 of NW_027114806.1, forward strand.
ATCTGGAACTTTAAAAGAGCATATAATGGCCAATCATACTGGTGAGAAGCCTCACCCTTGCCCTTATTGTGATTATAAGTCAGTGCAATCTGGAACTTTAAAAAATCATATAAAATTCCATCATAGAGGTGAGAAGTCCCATCACAGTTCACACTGTTACCATAAATCTTTCACATCTTCTGGTTTAAAAAGACACATAATGGCTCATCATACAGGCAAGAAACCTCATAATTGTCCTTATTGTGATTATAAGTCAATATAATTTGGAACTTTGAAAGAGCATATTATAGCCAATCACACAGGTGAGAAGCCTCGCCACTGTCCTTATTATTATAAGTCGGTACAATCTGGAACTTTAAAAAATGACGTTAAAGCCCATCATTGAGGTAAGAATTCTCATCACTGTTCACACTGTAACCATAAACCTTTCACATATCATGGTTTGAAAAGACATACAATGACCCATCAACACACAGGTAAGATGCTTTATTACTGCCCTTATTGTGTTTATAAATCAAAATATCCTGTAATTTTGAAATGATATATAATGACCCATCACACTGGTGAGAAACCTCATCTATGACCTTGTGAACTTAAAGTTTGACCTGATAACTTAAAAAAAATCATATAAATATCCATAATATGGGTGAGAATCCCTTTCATTGTCCTCATTGTGGTTATAAAGCTGTTTGGTCTGATGAAAAGACATAATGGCCGATCATGCTGGTGAGAGGGATCATCAATTTGAATTATATATTGATCATGAATTATAGCTGAGAAGAGGATGTGATGGCTGGGTATGCCCTGGTGTGGCCCCTAAGTGGCTCCGGTCTGGAATGGTTACATTGGATCCCCATTAGGGCCAGTTATTATTAATTTCCTGGAGGTTCTAAGAAATGAATCTTGACTTCCATTCTGGTTAGTTTGTAGCGATAACACCATAGTCACCATCAGGGATTCGCAAAAATTACTGCTTGCCTACTACAGTTGCCATGTACTAGTTGCCACTACTAGTTATCAGTATCAGTATCTGATATATAAATTAGTAAATATCAATAATATTTAAATTCTTGTTATGCCTTGGCTTACAGTTGAATAGCCAAACTAGTAGTCAAATTAAAAGTTAATATCATAAACTAATTTCTCCCAATGTATTCTTATAAACTCGATTCGTTCAACTGCTTGAAATGAAACAGTAAAAATTTTAAACTTATATTACACTCCTGAAGGTGTATTTGCTTCGTATGACAAAATTTTCAAAATGGTCTCCGTTGATTGTTAGGTTATAACCAGTAGCTTCTAAAATATTTACATCTAACTTACCTAAGTTAGTTATTCAAATTTTATGGATTAAATCATGCAAATTATGGTTTATAACAAGAGTGTGTGTGTATGGAGGTATATTTCATCTTAGATTTTGAATGAAACCTATTTTTACTCAGTTAAAAATAATTATTTAAAATTACTTTATAGTACATTTAAGGAGTTCCTTATTTGAGCCATAATAGAATTCTTATGTTCAATATGTTCTAAGAGTGTTGATGATTATTAATGAATTAGCACATTGCTTGGTGAAATATGATTATTCTTAAGATTGATCCAAGTACAGGACATATGACCATGCTTATATTAGTTTTGATCAGAGTCCAAAACAAATATTTAAATTATATACTTAAAAACTGGTTTTATTCAGTTTACTTAAAATTACTTTATGGTCATCAAGTATGATAGGTGGTGCTGTTGGAATATTTACAATATTTATAAGCATAAAATAATTTTTGATCTTATTACCCTTCCTTTTATAAGCAACAAATCCAATAATTATAAAAGTTACAATGATGCATAATATAAAGGAATAATGATAAATATTAATATTGTCTACAAATGACAGTATCTCTAATGCTGGTTTAGTATAATTATTTGTTTGTAATATAGTAGTATTTAATAGTAAAGTATCATAAAATGGTTGTAAAATAGTGTTAAAGTTATGAGTATAAATTTTATCAAATTGTGAATCAGAAAACAATCCTGTTTACTAATATTAATTAGACCTACATTTGGATGAAATACAATGTTATTAGGACAATCAGCTACTTTACTAATATTTACAGTAATATATTGTTTAATACGTTCTACATATCTTATATTATTTTGATTACTTAATACTAATTTACATTCTTTTAAATTTCCATCATGTACAATAGATGAAACACATTTTGATTTTGTTTTATTTAAATTTATACTATAATAGTTATCGACAAAAATACAATCTCCTTGGTAGAGAGAGGTTTCTTTTTGTAAGCAAAGATCGGTTTTTAAATCTATTTCATAAATAGTCTGGTTTATAACTTTTGGTACTGATATAACAAACAAATCTTTATAAGAGTCATCATGGATTGGCAATTTTATAAATGTATAAATTATATTACGTTGTGTTAAACAAAAGATTTTACTATTAGTCCATAGAATTTCAGTATTATCTGATATTAGTTTTATGTTTAATGGCAGACCTTTTATTACTTCAATCATTAAATTAGTATACAAACAACAACAATACTAAGTTTACATAATTCTAATGATAAAGTTAAACCTTTAATTTTATTTAAAAACTAATTTGATCCTTTTTTCTCAACTTCATTCTTTTCAAAACCTTCCAACGTTTCAACCCTCAGGTCATTTTCAAGGATACCTTTACTTTGTTGTCATTTTCTCTTTTAAAATTCTTAAAAATGCCAGCTAATTGCCTTTGTCCCATCTATAACTTCTTCTATATAACTCTTTCTTAAATTTAAAACTTGTATTAACCACTTCTCTTCTTTCTTTCATTTACATTTTCTAATAAATGTAATAAATAAAATTTAATTTTATTTAATAAGTGAGTCATGTGAAATTACAAGTCATAAGCTTTTTCATTTTGTTCTAAGGAGTTAAAGTTTTTTCTGTTAATCATGAAATTTTTATTAATCGTTTTTATTTCATTTTTGTAATCCTCGATTAAATGTTTGTTAATATTTATGGATGTTTCAATGTTATGATCGATTTTATAATTATTCTTTTCTACATTCGAAATGATTTTGTTGTAAACTCTTTATGGTTGGCATCCATAGTGCTGGCACATTCAGATAAATGGTTGCCATAAAATATCGGTTATTACATTATTACTTATTATTTACTTTTTACTTATAGCTACTGATGTCGTGGGATGTGGTTCCGTAAGTGTTGTCTTGTTCATAAGGGATGTCCAGATCTCATGGCCCTTCTCACGACTTCGTCTGGTCGAAGTGCATCTTTGCTCTTGTTTCTTCTGCTGCTCTCTCGTCTAAGTCTTCCTGTTCACTGTTCTTTTTCCTAATCTAGTTCTCCTGTCCCTTTTTTCCTACTTCCCTTTTGGGGCGTTACCTTATTTTTTGTGGTCTGTTTTAAGTAAGAATTTAGTTCCATAGAGATAAGGCTTAAAATGTTGAGTTGCCGATACAACAGCTAATTATTCTTTCTCTGCCGTGTTGTAATTGTTTTCAGTGGATTGTAGTACTCGTGAAGCCATGTTCAATATCATTATCATCTTTTTGAGATAATACTGCTCCAATTACTTTATTACTAGCATCTGTCGTTAAAATGGATGCTTTATTCCAATCAGGATATTTTAAAATTGGTGCATTTGCCATGAGATCAATTACAGTTTTACATGCCCTTTTTATCTCTTCTGTCCTATAATTTTTCGTTTGTACTAATTCTGAAATAGGTTTAGTTATTTTTGCGTATCCCTTAATGAATTTTCTATAGTATCCTCTCATACCTAGGAACTGTCTTGTCGACTTTTGTCAACAAAAGGTACGTCATGAGGTACCAGAAAGTTAACTATAGTTTCTATCGGTCTCCTGCCTGGAGTTATTGATCATGAATTTTCTTATTCCTATAATCACCAGCATCTCTTTCACTGACTGCTGTGCCATGGCAGGAGCTATGATGATTGTAGATGGACGTATCACCTTGGGTCGCTGCTGGCCTGATGAGGTGACAAATCGGTTATGGACTTGGGTGAGATTAGCCTCTGTGCTGTCTATGTTACGCCTCGGCCTGTACGCATGCTTAGCCTTGGGTACCTCCCAGCCCTCCTCTTCGCTCTCTTATTCTCTGGGAGAGAGGGGGTCTTCTATCATACACACGTCTTGTAGTACGTGTTCCTCCTGGTTGGGAGACAGGGGAGATAATTACACAAGACCGCTATCTCCTGCTCCAGCTATGTCATAGCGGTTAATGTTAACACACCCGCTACTAATGTTAGTACTCCTGTCTATAAACTAAAATAAAACAATCTCCTGTCTCTGATCGAGCAACGGAACGCAATAAATGTCACTTCGCGCACTAGACACTTATAGTATAGACACTAACCTGTGTTTCCTATGGGTCCATGAGTCTCTGCTAGAGTCTGCAACTGGAACTGGATCAGGAAACACAGAGAACATTACTGGTTCAAGCAGGATAAACAGCAACAGCAACAGAAGATCCGTACGTGTCGACTGCTCCTCATCCAATCCTCCCATCCATACAGAGCTTCAGGGATGCTAGACATTTGTTAGCTTGTAAACCCTGCAATATGGTTGATAATATTTTCGTTCAGTTGGAGTTGTTAAGATGTGATGTGATGTCAGTTTTTAGTTTTTGGTGCCATTATGAAGATGATTTATTTGTTTGCTGTACCAAGACATTTCTGACTGTCTTGTGTTTCTGTATCGCCATATACACGTGCATACAAATCACATCTCTTTTTCCCCAATCTGTCTAGATTCATGCGGGTTTTCGTTATGCTGTGATCTTTTGTTAAGAATTTCTGAAATCAATTGTTCCCTAGTTCGTTCATCTTGGTATTAACGTTTAAGAAATGACAAAAGCTCATCTACACTTGAAAATTCTTTGTCATTGGTTGCAATTTTCACTTTACCTTTAAGTTTAGATAATAATCTTCATACCAATTTAAAATGATTAACATTTTTATATTGATTATCATCCTTACAACATAAATTATAAACAAATTTAGTATTCTTATAAAATCAATTATTAATAATGAATTAAGAATGATCAACATCATATTCTGGAATTAATTTAAAATCATGATCTTTAATTTCCATAGCCATCTCTGAATCTACTCTTGATTCTCGTAACAATTGATCAATATTTTCTGGACTTAAAGTAGAATTTAATTGTCTTAACTTCTTTAATCCATCTTGTAAACTAGACATTAACTGAAAATAAATTTATAATTACCACAAAATATGGTGTCTTCAGTGAACAAATCTTCTTCCTTTGTGTTATAAAGTCTCAATAGTTTATCTTGAAACTTGGGTGACAATATTTGAAAATCATCAGAAAGTTTAAGAGATACCTCTGTAGTCGTGAAGAATGCTTGCTATACTTGTATAGGTAGTGAAAATCTTCCTCAAAACGGAGAGAAGTAGTTATGTTGTTTGATATCGATTTTGCACACGATTTGACCTCCGCAAAGTTACTGTAATATCCCCAAAATTCCGCCCAAGTCCCTGTGTTTGGGCGCCAGTTATGAAACTTCAGTACACACAAGAATTTTAAAAAAAGTTATTATGAAAGACACATACAAATCTAAACTAACAAAATGATGGGATAATTATGTAAAATTGACTGAGAGAGCTTTAATTGCTCCGTACAGTTTATAAATGGTCTGCAAAGATATAACTCACAGTTCTCAGAAGAAGCTCCTCTGTTACCTATAGCTATATATCAAAAATAATATTGGCCCTAATATTGTCTGTTGTGGGATACCATAATAATCGACTATCTGTTTGTCGCTTATTTGACCATTAATTTTGGTGTTATGCAATATTTTGTCCTACTAACCTGTCAGCCATTGTGACTCTACTCCTTCAAATCCGCGAATTTCCAACATTTCTAGTAATTTCTTACGGGACACTGTGTCAAAAATCTTTGTTAGATCTAGATTGACTGCCAATAATTTATGCTATGTTTGAGATAAGTCTATAATTTCCTATCGCTGTTTTATTAATTTTTTTGAATATAGGAATAATTATGGAAGTTTTTAATCATTTTTTATTACTAGCATTATCCAGCAGAGCCACTCTGCTAAACATCTATCTGTTTAACAATTTGATTCTATTTGAGCGTGCCTGATGCTCAAATAAAAATTAGTCCACAGAAACTTTATCATTTGTCTGTGGGGGAGGATCTTGTTTGTCCTCTTCTTTCTCAGTCACCTTATTTGTCCGCGGAAATGCAATCTTGGGATGACATCAATCTCAACAGAAGACATCAAAATACCATATTTATTCATGGATCCTCCCGAGTTATAAACCATAAAAGAATTTGATAATTAACTTAAGTAGTACTATTGATGTACTATATGGTATTGAAAAGTTCAAAATAATAGAAATTTTTTTATCTGACAAATAAAGTAAAGTTGTAGAAAGTAATGGAGAGCTGAAAAATGCACAGAGAAAAGGTTTGTTCCAACAAGCCATTTTTTTTGTTTTACTGGCACAACAGGCGCATGAAGCTGCCCTTGGCCTGCTCAACGGCCGCCAACCATCTTACTCTGTCTTCTATAAGGGTAACTGGGATCCTCAGTTGTCGCAGATCCCGCCTTACAGCATTCCTCCAACAGCCCTCCGGCCTACCACGTTGCCGCACACCATCCGGAACGTAACTGTACAGTTTATGAGCCACTCTTTCCTCGCTCATCCTCATTACATGACCAAGCCAAGCCATTTAATCCTCTGTATCCTTATGTACGAGGAGATGCTACATTCCTTAGAAAGCCCAAAAAGTTCACCATTTTTCCTTCTTCGCCAATTACCATTCTCGCATACGGACCCTAAGATTCTCCTCAGAATTCCTCTATCAAACCTGTCTAGCAGGTTAATGCTTTTATTGCTCAGGGTCCAAGTTTCTCCATGGTATGTGACAACTGGCCTTTTTAACGTTTTGTACAGGGTGAACTTGGTGGTACAGCTAACAAGTTTGCTTTTGATTAGCTTTACAATGGAGAAATAGGCTCTATTTCCAGCAGCAATTCTGCTTTTAACTTCTTCTTCTTCTTCCTGGTTCTCATTGATAATAGAGCCAATTTAAGAAAAACTTCTTACCACTTTGAAATTGTATCCAACAAGCCATTTGACTATCATAAAATTGGCGGATCTGTTCTTTTTTTCCGTTCCACCAGTTTGAGAAATGCTTTTGTTTTTTCATGGTTTTATGGCAATAGTCAGTTTTTAATTTTCATTTATACTAAATTTAAGAAGGATTGTTAAAGGCAATCCTAATAAATGCCCGTAATAAACATACTGTACTATAAAACACTTTGAAATTGGAGAATTCTGAATCCAAATTCAGTCCTCTCCACAGCCAAAAATGTCTCCTTAGTATATGGGAATACTCTGTAATTCAAATATATAATCAAACAGGATAAGTTTTTATAGGATTTTTTTTTTTTAATTTTTTATATCAGAAGTAGGCTAATCGGCCTATGGGAAGTAATAATAATATTTATTTATTCTGGGATTGATCCCTTAGATTAATATACAAGCGTCCAAATTAGGCTTAAGAGCCTTAGAGCAAAATAAATTATATTATATTAGAATAAAAATTATATTATAAAACGTCATAAAATATAATAAAATAATGAATTTGAAAAGATAAAAATGAACAACTATAATTAACCGAGTATATAAAATAAGAATAGAAAAAATAAAATAAAACCACTTGTCATATCATAAAACATTAGATGACCAACACTTCTGATAATAAATAAAAAGAAAAAAAAAAGATAAATAATCTAATACAATTAAACTAAAAATAATAATTGAAAAGGTACAATTTCTGTTGATTTGCAAGTATAAACGAAAGTCTGAAACAATATACAAAATATATAAACCTTATTTTAAACTTTCAATTGTTATTCTTCTGGAATTGGGTGGACAGAAGGTAGTTGAAGGTACAGGATTTGAAGATTGGAAGGGTATTTGAACTACGAACAAAGGAGGGAATAGAATTAAGTGGTGTTAGTTATGATGAATACCATAATGTTCTACAGCATGTAAACCCAACTCTTTCGGCCCTTTGGGTATTATGCTACATTTTTCATTTTCTATTTGGTAATTTTGTAAAGTACTACCCACTTATACTGTTACTGTAAATTGTCTATTCTTCATCATCCTTTCTTTAATAATAAATTATATCCATATAGTCTCACTATATAAGTCACTCAACAGAAACATTTCGGCCAGTATAGCCATACTCAAGTACACCATAATTATAATATCACAGCATCTACATAAAGTTGCAGGCTATTCTGCCATTGTCAAATTCAATTTGGTCAATTTAACTTATATTTTTGTAAACTATTTCACTTATAATAATTATTTTTGTTTGCTAATTATTATGTTAAATTATGCTGAGTTATTTATATTTCTGTTAACAGAAAATGAAAATAAAACTAATTATAACAAATTATTATTATAATTAAAAAAAAAAATTAAATCTGTACCACTACAAACCATGAAGGGTCAGGGGTCAAGTACTTTGTAAGGAAGTACTGTTACTAGTCTAATGATTGTGCAAGGAGGTGATTTTGTCAGAATCACTCTTGACCCCTAAATTTTTACCCAATTAAGGATATATATTATGTATATCAGTTCTGTTTTACAACAGAATCCTTAAACCCAAGCTTTATTATGGTTTTCAACTCAGGCTTAACAAGAAATGTACAAATTCATTATTTTTTTTACATTTTATGGATCTACTATCGCTGTTTAGATGCTTGAGTTGAATCAACATTTCATTCAGTATCTACAGCATGTAAATCGAATATTATCGGTACAGTAGACTCTCCATATCCGGGATAATGTGGATGGAGGTGATCAGGATATGGGAATTTTCTGATTATGGAAGAATTAAAAAAAAAAAAAATTAAATTAATTTCTCATTTTTATTTTAGTGTAAAATATTTTTCCAAAGTTGTTTGTTTTTTTCCAATCTTTCAACAGTTGCGATATCCCTCTAGTGACTTATTAGGATGACATCGGTGTATATAACAGCAGATGTAGACATACGGTGCTGTTCCAAAAATGTGTAACATTACCTTAAACATATATAATAATAAATTAAAGAATTATGTAAATAATATATTTGTTCTTTTTTCCCAAAGTAAATATTAAAAAATACACTTACTTCTAATGCATGAAATCCATCTTCCAAAGAAATGCTTTCGATTGAGTTTAAATCATCTAGCTCTCTTCCATTCCGTTAAAAAGATTTATAATTTTGTAATTTGATAACTCCTGCCCAAGATCATCCGTCACCCATTCTGCAACTTCAGCCTCAATCTTGGTAGTGTTTCATTCCATTTATTCCTTTGACAATAACTAGCTCACTATCAATATTGTCATCAGTTGTTTTATTAATTTTTTTGAACAGTTTGTTCTAAGATTTTTGAAGTGTTGAAATTTTGACTGATTTACAGGACTTAACAGACCAGTAAATAACATCTTTTATGTTGATTGATTTGAGTCTGTGAATAAAATTTTGAGAGTTCGGTTTTGGGTGGGCAGAAACATAAATAAATAAGTATATTATATAAAAATTGATATATTTAAGGTAATAATGGAATTATTTTGAGCAGCTATAAAAACTTTTTATATTGTGGCTGCAAATGATAAGTTTTAGATTAATGGTTAAAAAAAAAGATTTTTACTTTGGTTTTATTTTTAAAAGAAACTTAATTTTTGAAAAGGTTTCTTATGTTCTCATTACTTGAAGACATTGCCAAATCCATGGGAGATTGGCCTGATTTAGATTTTGCATTTTTATCGGCACCTTTTTCAATCAATGCCTTTGCCATCTCGAAGTTGCCCGACTTTACAGCTGCATACAACGGGGTCTTTCCTTCATTATCTCTGGCATCGATATCCACACCTATCTCAATCAACCACTTTCCTGCTGCATTATCCAATTGCCTTTCTGCAAGAAAATACAACGGAGTCTTTCCCTTATTATCTCTGGTATTGATATCTGCTCCTCTCTCAACCAATAGCAACATTGCCTTGCTGTAGCCTTGTTCTACAGCTATATAAAATGGTGTTTTTCCTTCATTATCTCTGACTTCGATATCCGCACCTTTCTCGATCAATACTATTGCAGCTTCATAGGAAAAATCTTCTACAGCTGTATGCAATGGTGTCCTTCCTTGATAGGGATTTCTGTAATTGATATCTGCACCTTTCTCAATCAAGAGCTTCATTATATTTGCATGTTTATACGAAGCTGCTAAAAGAAGAAGATATCCATTGATAATAGCACCACGTTCTATCAATAATCGTGCTACTTCCGTATGTTTCCACATTATGGCGAAATGTATAGATGTTTGTCCGACAGACGATTTCACATTGACATCGACACCTCTGTTAAGGAGTAGTTTTACCAATGAAAAGTGGCCTCTTTGTGAAGCCAAGTGAATTGGCTCATAACCATGTTTATTCTTTCCATTTATGTCTGCTCCCTTTCCAAGAAGATATTGAACTATCCGATCATGTCCATGTTCAGAGGCTTCATGTAAGGGTGTATTACCATCACGCGACGATTTGATGTTTATATCTACTCCACTATCAATGAACAATTGGACCACAAGAAGATGACCTTTATTCGCAGCTATGTGAATCGGCACATGACCATTTACTTTTTCCTCAATATTTAAATCAGCTCCTTTATCAAGCAAATATTTAACAATATCAGCTCGACCCCAGGCTGAGGCTTCGAAGATTGGAGTTTTATCTTTACTACTTTTAGCATTGATATTAACACCATTCTCGATGAAAAGTTTTACTAAATTAAAATGTCCTTGCACAGCTGCAATGTGAATTGGTAGCCAGCCGTCATTTTTAGTTCGTGTCGTTTTTATGTCAGCCCCTTTGCTAATTAATAGTCTCACGATCTCTTCATGTCCATGACGCGATGCTTCAAACAATGGAGTCTTGTTCTCATTACTCCTGATATCTATTTGAATACCTCTGTCAAGAAACAACTCGACAATCTCAATATGACCTTTAGCTGCTGCAATGTGGATAGGCAGCATACCGCCACTATCCTCCTTAGTCTTAACATCCATTTTAGCTCCTTTATTAATTAATAAATTTACAACAGGATAATGCCCCCACTCTGATGCTTCATAAAGAGGTGTTTTGTCCTGAAAGTTATTTACATTAACATTGATGCCATTTTGTAGAAAGAGGTCAACAATTTCTTTATGCCCTCTTGATGCCGCGGCATGGATGGCAAGCCAACCATCATTTTTCGTTTTGACTCGAATGTCAGCTCCTCTCTTAATGAGAAGGTTAACCAGGGCAGTTTGGCCATTGTAAGAGGCCTCAAAAAGTGGAGTTTTATCATCGTTACTTGTAACATTGATATCCGCACCCTTCTCCAGTAGAAGTGTAACTACTGAAGTATGTCCATTCCTGGCAGCTGCGTGCAAAGCATTCTCTTTATCTGCTTTTGTTTTTGTTTTTATATCAGCACCTCTCTTTAAAAGAATTTGTACAATAATATCATGCCCTGCAGCAGAAGCTTTGTAAAGAGGAGTCTGATGGTCTTCGTCTATGGTGTTTAAATTTACTCCATTCTCAATTAGTTTATTAACCAATCTTATATCTCCACCCGCAGCGGCTTCGAGAAATTTATCAGCAGAAGTTTTTTCTGAATCATTCTGTTCAATAGACTGGGCACCTCTTTCAAGAAGCACACTAATGGCAACTGTATGGCCAGCTGTCGAGGCTAATAACAATGGAGTCCTGCCTTTGAAATCTCTAGCATTAACCTCCGCACCTTTGTCAATTAGGAAATGGATCACAGGGAGTTTACCGCTAGCAGCTGCCTCATGCAAAGCTGTTCTATTTTCAATATTTCTTTCATTGACGTTAGCCCCTCTCTTGACCAATATCTGTACAATGCTCAAATCTCCTCTTTTCGCAGCCTCGTGTAGAGCAGTGGATCCATCTATTGCTTTTGTATTAACATAAACTCCTTCTTTCAGTAAAAATAAGACAGTATTATAGTTGTCTTGTCTAACAGCATGGAATAGAAATGTCTCTCCATCGGCATTAGTGATTGTGACATCTGCCCCTAAATAAATCAAAATTTGAGATAGCAAATCATTGCTCTCATTAATAGCTAGTCCCAATAGTTTTGTTTTGAATGCAGATGTTATAGATGTCTTTCCTCCATTATAAATCAGTAATTCAGCAATTTTCGATTTAGATTCCAATAAATCTAAATCTATTAAATTATAATTATTCCTTTTGTTAACTTGATTGTATTCGGATACAGAGCAGTACATGAGAGAAATCTTCTCGTCATTATCAACTGGAATTGAGATGTTGTTTCCGCTCAGTATTTGTAGCACACTATTGATAATGGAGTGTTCAGCTATATGTAATGGAGTTAGTCCGTCGATGTCCTTCTTATCGATCCGGGATCCAGCCTCAAGCAAAGCTTTGGCGATCAATATGTTCCCAATGTCTGCCGCTGCATGTAGAGGTATTGTTCCTAGATTGGTTTCTATGTTCACGTTTGCTCCTCTTTTAATAAGCAGTTCAACTGTTTTCAAATCACCATTATTCACTGCCTTATAGATAGGAGTGATACTGTGGTAGTCAACACTATTTATGTTGGCTCCAGCCAGGAGTAACTTTCCAACTGTTCCTGGAGAGGTGGACTCGGCTGCGAAGTGCAAAAGTGTCTCATTGTTCCCGTTTGAAAGATGAACGAAGTCGCCTATTTTATCAGACTTTAGGACAACTCCTCTGTTGATGAGCAGTTTAACGATATCCTGATGATTGTTGTCCCATGCAGCTTGCAGAGAGCTTGTCAAATCAGACTCCGGTTCTTGTAACTTCAACAACCAACTAACTACAGCTTTGTTTCCCCTCTGAGCAGCTTCCTTGATTACAGAAGATAAGTTCATTTTCATTCTCACTACATCTGCTGTTATTACTTCTGGTACAGCTACCAACCCTCGCGACCTTCCATTCACGATGGAATCGATGATGAAGTACATCTTTTCTGGTGGCAATATCAAATTTTCTCTAATCGATTTATTTAAAATAGGTTCCTTACCAGTTTTAAAGTTATAAGCTAATTGAAGAAGCTGGTTTGAGTATATTGTATCGTTTGTGGTAAGTGAATGGAGAATTTGTAAAAATGTGTATTCATCAGCTTCAATATTTGCCAAAAAGCTGCTAGATTCGACTTTCCAATATTGAAGGATTTCTTCGATAGCTATCTTGAATTTATAGCTAAATACTTGTAAAATACTTGATGTTAACTGGTTGTGTGATTCATATCCATCCAGTTGGTAGGTATCTCCTCCCGGTGTCTTGACGAGGAGCTCTTGTGCCTAAACCAATAAAATGTGTGTTTAGCTTCCTGTATGGTTGGTAGGAAGGATAAGCAAGGTATACTTACAACTGATGTAGTCACCAGGGAAATTCCCAAGAATATATAAGAAAGTCCCATCATCTTGTTAATCTAGGAACATAAATTTAATTAAATTACCGGAATAAATGTATTAATTAGCATTCATTTATTTTTTGTACTACTGTTAAAAAATTATTTTTATAATATAATAATTATAGTGTTTATTATTATACACATGTGTCTAGAATAGTGAAATCCTGAAAAATCTGAAGCTAAGGGTGTTCAATGCCATGATAAAGTCAGCTCTGATGTATGGCTGCGAGACATGGGCTCTGACAGGTATCGTAGAAAGCAGAATTGAGAGATTTAAACAGAAAGTTCTCTGTATAATTACAGGAGCGATCTGGGATCAAAGCCTTAACACATGAGAAAACTAACAGTGAACTGCTTACAGAGACTGGCCAGTCAATGTGGTTCAAAGCCATCCATCAGGACGCCTCTACAAAATGAATGCCAGTGTAGTTTGTGAAAGACCATGAGGGAGGCCAAAAACCAGATGGATAGACAGAATCAACAAAGATGCGAAAGAGCTGCATGCAGCAAACTGGAAATCAGTAGCCCATGATAGGCAAGCGTGAAGAAGGCTGGTTCGGACGGCCAAAGATCTACAAGATTGTAGAGCTAACAAAAAAAAAATATAAATATTGTAATATGCTCTTTTTTAGTAAATAGTATATTTTGATGTATAAAGGGGTTTTTAATATGTTTTATTTTATGTATCATTTTAATATTCATTTGTTTTGTTTATCCAAAAAGCAAGCTAACCAAGTTTCATTGTTTATAATAACTTCGTGATTCAAAAACAAAACCAAGATGGCGGTACGTTGAATCAAGGCCATGTTGAGCAGATTCAAATATCATAAAAAACTATTTTAACTCATCCCCTCATAATTGAAAATACAGTAAATTAAAGGAAAAATAGAAATAAAGAAATAGTGCTACAGAATAATATTCAGAAAATAAATCATTTGCAAAAGTCCCTAACTGTTGTGCTATAATTGATGTTTACATGAAACTTCGAGGCAAGTTTTAGTTTTTGAGATTCATTCGTTGTGTGGACGGGCAGGAGAAAGGATGTCTTCAGGATGAGGAGGTCCTCATCAATTTCTGTCAAGAAGGAAGCCATTTTGGACGCTAGGACAGAACAATAAGAAAAAAGAAGACACCAAGGATAATCAAAGGAAGATTGTGAACTTGGTTAGTTTTGCTATACATAAAAATAGATTCATCTGTTAGTTAGGTATTAGGTCTTTAATCATTTATTGTTGAAGAATAAACTAACATTTTGATCTGCGGTTTATAATTATTTTATTCTGTTCAGTACATAACTATTGTACAGTCACTATGAGTACCCATGTATCTACTATGGAAAGTGGTGCTGATGCTGTTGATGTGTTGGCTTTCTAGGAGTAATAGGGCTTAGCTATATAGTGGCAGTTATTTTTCCTGCAATGTCGAGGTTCCCATACTTAAAGAATGGAGATTAAAATGTTCTTATACTAAATTTATTTATTTATATGGGTTCGACCAAATTATTTATCATACAAATAAGATGCATATAAATTTATTATGATGTATTACATATTAGTAATACATTATTTTATAATTTACATAATAAATGATTACTATAATGTATAAGTAGTAAACAGATACTAATAAAAAAATAAATAAATACTGTCATCATTTCTTATAAATATATTAAGATGTATATAATAATTGCTGTATCATTGATAACAAATTTGAAAAGAAAGGGCCCATGAATTGAAGGGAACACCTGTAGAAACTAAATAAATGTGTCATTTAAGATGGCAAATAATAACTTTACAGCCTAAAATCTGCCTGTTAAATAAGATCAAAAACCAGTTTAATGAGGGACTCTGAATGTCCAGGCTAGAAAACCTATTAATAAGAATAGAGTTTTTTTTTACTCTTCTTTCATTGAAGTACAACTCCAGTGTCGGAATGCCAAAATTCATTTCTTAGTGTTCCTGTGAAATTAATATCGACTGACCCATGTGGGAATCGAACCCACAATGTTCAGAACACTAGGCATTCTGGGACCCTTTTTCTGATACCCTCAGCTATCACACCCTCGAATAGAGTGTTAAAATTCAATGTTAACTTTACAAGTTCTCTGTGAACAAATCATCAGGTCTGTCCTCTCACTGATCCCAATTAAATTCCAATCACTAAGGTATCCTAGTGTCTTTGATTATACCTACTAGTTCAGAAGTGTAAACAGTGTGTATTAATTTATTTCTGTTTAGATTATGTTTGTATAACTTACTAGTGTATTTCTGTATTGTTTGAAATTTTAAAACAGATTATAAAGGAACTGTATCATTATTCATTGTACAATTTGGTGTAGTATTGTAATCACCTGTGTCATGCTAACGGCTGTACAACTATTTGTTTATTTGTAAATGTTAATATTGTATATTTTATGTTCAAGTTGATGTCAAAGAATATATTTTATTTTCATTTCATGTGTTTATATTTTATCTGAATGTTGTTTAGCCCCAATGATGTGCAATCTTCACAAGCAAAGACCGCATTAGATCTTTTTTTTTTGTTTTTTGAGTAAGTAGAAATTTATAATATTTTCACACACATATATGTATATATATATATATTCAAAGCGATAGGTTAAGCAGCAAACCTATTGTTTAACCTATCACTTTGAACAGCCCTGATGAAGCCAGACATTAAATAGTAAAAACTATTTATTCTTTTTTGAACGCAACCCGGACCATCTTCTTATATATAATGTTTTCAATATAAAAATGCAGGTTATGGCTTAAAAACCAAGCAATACTTGCCAAGAAGTAAGCTAAAACAAGGCTAAACTCTAAGCTGTTTCTAGACAAATCCTGTAGGGACTGAAGTGGTATGCTACTTGGGCTGGACAGGAGTTTTCCAAGGAAAATTACAGGAATCTACACAGGTCCCTGTAGATTTAATAAATATATGTTTAACCTCAATGGGATCATGTTTATGCTGACTCTGTAATGCTGAGGATAGGGTTATTGA
>NW_027114806.1:2222058-2223040 GCF_000696795.3 Halyomorpha halys
TAAAAATTGATGGTAAATCTACTCGAAGGTAATGCCAAAACCATTATTAGAACTCCCTTATGACTTTTAAAAAAATCTGATAATTATGCAGTGTGCAAGACAAGTTGGATACAAAACACTAAACATAAAAATTTGTATGCAAGATCTTTTACCATCCTTACAAAAAATTACTATATTACAAGAGAGTTGCATAACTGTTGTGTTGGGGTTTACATTACAATAAATTATTGAAGTTCATACAAGATCTATACATTATTCTACATAACACTAAGACTTTGTTGTGTTATGGCTGTCAAACCCTTATGTTATCAACTAACTCAAACTTATGTTACAATTTGTATACTTAACATATTATTCAAGTTTATATGATGTATTAGCAGATACTCTTTGTCAATCTTAATATTTATTGGAAGGTAGAAATGCAATATTAAAAATTTGGCTGTTCCATTGCAACATTCTGAGATGAGGTGAGAGGTTAACTACTAACATTACGAGTATAAGTTTGACAGATAACCCTAAAAATTAAATTTTTAATAATAGATTCCTAACCAATCCTTACAATATTACAGGAAAGCTGAATTAGTTTTATGTGGGAAATTTGCATCGCAAGTAAGTTATTGAAGTTGATACTGGGTGTATCTTTTAGGGCTGGTTACACCAGTCAGTGATATAATTTAAATTTGTCTAAGAGTAAAGTAAAACTCTGGTGACTTAGCGACCTGTTTTTGGTTACCAAGGTTATTTAAAACTGAGATAATTAGGTAGATCGTGCTAGAGTTTTCAAAAATTCAATTAAAGTTTAAACTTTTATTATTATTACGTTTTCTGTTTTTTCTTTCATAATAGCCATTTTTAATCAGTGAAAACTGCCATAATTAATTTTTATTATAAATGAAACTAAACGGATTGTATAAAATAGTAAATAAGGAGAAGATGGTTGATTGTGCCGATGTTTCGACCTGAATTTCAGGTCTTCATTATG
>NW_027114806.1:2223675-2226094 GCF_000696795.3 Halyomorpha halys
TTACAGAATGCGCTTCGTCAAGAACAGCCGCGGTGCCCATATGCCCGAAATCATTTTCAAATGTTAATGTCACGTATTGATCTTTCGAATAAAAAAAAAATTTTGATTACAATTTAATTTTTTGTGTTATTTTTTACAATTTCAAGTTTTATCGGGCTTAAAAAAAACCCTATAGTTTTTTTACTTCTTCAGAATTTATTGCTAAAGCTGTTCTGTCAAAAAATTAATTGAAAAGTTGTAATTTTTTTAAATAAAAAAAAATTTTTTAACTTTTTAATTTTTCATAAAGTTATTGGAAATGTACTTAGCGCCATTGTGAATTAAGTCATCGATATGTTTCTTTCATTGATGCCAATTATAGGTAGGGGGAATACAAAATAGTGGCTGTTTCAAAATGATAAAAAAAAATAATTTTTCATCTGAAACTCTGTATCTTTGAAACTATTTGCAACACTAGAAAACCTAATAGAATATCATTTAAAGTAGACTAAATTTGCAAAAATTTTGTCAAATATCATAAAAAATATTACTCCTACGAAGATAAACGTTATGAACTACTTTATAATGCATTTAACTGGCTTTAATTTGAGTGCTAATAGACATGTGTATATATTATGGCTACTGATATATAGATTTCTCAAAATAAATTAACAAACTACTGACTTTTCAGTACATTTTTAATGAACTGTTGTGTTTTAATATTTATCCTATATAATTTTATATTCTAGAAGAAAATTTATAGAATCAATTTTAAAAATACTATGAATGATTTTATATAGCTAAGTTAACTGAAAAAAACATATCGGTGGGTTGATTCACAGTGATGCTAAGTAAGTTTCCAATAACTTTATGTAAAATGTAATTAAAAGTTATCTATTTTTAGGATAATTGCAACTTTTCTATTAGTTTTTTGACTGAACACCTTTAGCAATAAATTCTAAACAAGTAAGAAAAATATAAAATAAATTATTAAAAATTAAAAAACAGATGGATTAAACAATCAGAAATGTCGGCTGTTTCCAAAAGTATAAAAAAAAAAAAAATTTCATTCGGAGCTCTATATCTTTAAAACTACCAACAACACTTGAAACACTAAGAGAAGATCATTTTAAGAAGAGTAAATTTGCTAAAATATGAGCCCTAATAGAGCTATTTACGTTCAATATTTCTCGAGATATAGCTTTTTAAAACGCAACATTTCATTAAAAATATACAGAAAGGTTAATAGTTAATTTATTTTGAGAAATCTACATCTCAGGAACTTTGTGACGTATAGATGTCTATTAGAACTCAAATTAAAGCTAGTTTAATGAGATATAAAGTAGTTTATGACCTTTACCTTCGTAGGAATAGTAGTTTTTATGATATTTGCTAAAATATATTGATTTATAGTTGTTGGGACAATAAGTTTGATTTATGAAAAACTTTATTTCAGAAACCATAAGGCATACAGATGTCTACCAGCTCTCCAATTAAAGCTAGTTAAATTTACTATAAAATAGTTTATCTTTGTAGTAGAAGTAGTTTTTATGATATTTGACAAAATAAATTCACAAAATCTCAATTTATAGTTTTTCGGATAAAATTTTTGATTTTTGAAAAAATATATCTCAGGAACTATAAGACGTACATGTCTGCCAGCACTCGAAATAAAGGAAATTTGACTTATTATAGTAGTTTAATACACATATCTTTGTAGGGTTAATAGTTTTTATGCCATTCGCATATGAATATAAATTTGGCACATGAAAATTTGTCCGAACAACTATAAATCAATTTATTTTAGCAAATTTCATGTAAACTATTTCTCCTACGAAGATAAACATTATAAACTACTTTATATCTCATTAAACTAGCTTTAATTTGAGTGCTAATAAACATCTGTACGTCAAATGGTTTTTGAGATATAAATTTTTCAAAATAAATTCACTAACTACTGATCTTTCAATACGTCCCATACAACATTTTTCTGGAACGTTGATCTTAAAAAGCTACATCTCTAAAAATATTTAACGTAAATAACTCTATTAGGGCTCATATTTTAGGAAATTTACTACAAAGATAAATATAATTAACTATTTTGTAGTAGATTTAACTAGCTTTAATTTGAGCGCTGGCAGACATCTGTACGTCCAATGATTACTGAAATAAAGTTTTTCATAAATCAAACTTATTGTCCGAACTACTATAAATCAATTTAATTCAGCAAATATAATGAAAACTACTATTCCTACGAAGGTAAAGGTCATAAACTTCTGTATAGTCCATTAAACTACCTTTAATTTGAGTGCTGATAGACATCTTAGTCACATAGTTCCAGAGATATAGATTTCTCAAAATAAATTCACTAACTATTAATTTTTCAGTAGATTTTTAAGAAATTTTGCTTTTTAAAAAGCTATATCTCCAAAACTATTGA
>NW_027114806.1:2227344-2230286 GCF_000696795.3 Halyomorpha halys
CTGACAGCTTTTTAAAAAGCTATATCTTGAGAACTATTGAACGTAAATAGCTCTATTAGGGCTTACATTTTAGCAAATTTACTCTACTTTAAATGATTTTCTCTTAGATTTTCTATTGTTGGTAATTTTAAAGATATAGAGCTCCGAATGAAAAATTAAGTTTTTTTAAGGTTTTGAAACAGCCACCATTTTGTATTCCCTCTACCTATACTTGGCAGACTCGTCAATTTTGACTAGTAATTGTACATAGTTTTCATTAAAGTAATCAAAAATTGGGGTGAGATAACTGCCTTTTTTTCTTCCCGGCTCTTGTACTATATGAGCTTTAAAGTTCCTAATAAAAAAAAGAAACATTTATGTTGTTTAATACATCAAAAATACTAATTAAAAATAAGCAGTACTTTTGTGCATCTCTTTTACTGGCAACAATACGATATTATTTCATAAGGATAATTTTTAGAACACCCGGGGGACCAACAGAACTCTCATCAGGACTCCTGAAAAACTAAAAAAAATTTCGCCTCAAAAATATTTTTGAGTCCGAAAAAACTCCACAATTCAAGCCGTTTATCTTTTTTTCTGGCAACTATACGATATTTTTTCATAACAATAATTTTTAAAGCTCGCTCAATAGCACAAAACCAATGAATATAAACAAAACAAAAATACTTAAATGTGTATAAATTTTTGTTTACTGTATACATTTTATTTTTAAGAAAGTGTATTATTTTTTCATTTCTCTATCATTTATAATTTATATTTAGTTACTTCATTATTTATTTTTTCTGTTTATTTCATTAGTTTTTTTGTTTTTGTTTTTAATTTTAATTTTCCTACTATTTGAAAACTATAAATATGTAAAAAAAATAAGAAAAAGGGAATTTAAATCACATTAATGTAACATGAAAATTATTTGCATCGTACTATGTATCGGTTATTGCCTTGTGGAAAATTGTACATAATTATTAATAAATAACCAATATTAAAAAAAAGTCATGAATATAAATGAAGACTGAGAAAATTGAAAACACTAACCTCTTTTCTTGCAAGCAGGCTGAGGAATGAGATCAGCCTTCACTATTTATACACCATTACTCCTCGGTGGTTTGAGTGGGGGTGGATACGTAACCGATGGGAATTTGAATATTATTTGCGTTACAATAAGGAAAATATATTAAAAATGTTAAGCCGGATCCAAACGTTTGCTAATTGCTGCAAATCAAAAATATCTAAAAATGCTTGGCAAATTAAGAAAGAAACGTCGATATCCACATGTTTTCCAGTGAGCCAAACATGACCTCGGATATGTGTTTACTAAAACGATTTGATTTAAAATATTTTTATTATAAATAATAAGTAAAAGAAAACGTAAGTATATATAAAGAAGGAGATGATATAAATCCATCGAAATTGTATAGATAACTCTTATTATATTCAACTTTTGTTCTAGAATGTCTTTCAGGTCCTTTTTATTTTTAATAAAACTCACACATAATGTCTTCATAAATATATATTATTGCTATGTTAAATCAATAAGAAAGCTCTAAATTCCTTATACTTTACAAGATTTTAAACAACGTATTTACACTAAATTGATCGAATTCCAAAATATACAATTTTAAACTAGAGTTAATTATTGATTTAGAAGTTTTATTAATTAATTAAAAATTAATTTGCCCATGGTTTGGCAACGTAAAATCATAAAATGACCTTAAAATACAGTAATGTGTTCTAACTATAAAAAGCTGGAAGTATATGAAAACATTAAAAAAATTATATAGAATTTAGGAATACGTACAAGATTAAAACAAGAGAAATTATGTAAAATTGAAGGTGTACAATTAATTATAAGGGAAGAGTATAGAATTTTAATATACATAATAACCTAAAATAAATACATAGAAATATATAATATAAACTGAAAATGGTTAGAGTGTGCGGTGAATGGAGTGGAGATCACAGATAAGTAAACACATTATGTCAACGTTTCGGCCCGAATTTCCAGCTTTCCTCAAGGCTATATTATTGTATAAACAAGATAACAGCTATAAATAATATAAATTTAAAAAAAGAAGAAGAATATGATAGTAAACAGTATGCAAATCAAACTAGGTAGTATGTATGTATTAAAAAAAAAATCTGTACCGTTAAACCAATGAAAAGTTAAAGGTGCAGTATTTTGTTAGGAAATATCATTACTAGACCAACGGTTGTGCAAGGAGATGATTTGGTGAGAATCACGCTCGATCGCCACATTTTTCCCAATTAAGGCTACACACTTTATGAGACTGGGTGGACATTGGAGAGCTCTCGAACCCACAGGGCTGACTCACGGCTACAGTGAAACATAAAATAATTATATTTCGAACCCAGGTCCTTGGAATTTGTAGCACAGCGCCTTATGAATGAGCTACCCTCTACCACTATATGCATATGTATATAAATAATAAACAATTAAAGTTATCACAAAAAAAGTTAGTAATAAAAACGACACAAAAGATGTAATGAAAATATATAAGTAAAATTACAAAATTAAAGAACTAAATATAAAGTTATGTAAGCCAAAAGAGTAATAATAGTAACTACAATATAATGAACACAAGTTAACAATTATATGATAAAGGTGGATAAATATATCAGAAGAATGGAATATGGTCCGGGTGCGGTCAAAAAAACTCAAATCGTAGATAATTATACTATTTTATTGAGCCAACGTTTCGCCCCACGTTGCAGGGCTTCGTCATTGCTAAAAAAGATACAAACACTGTTTTGATGGCAGTCAAAAACAAAGTAAACACTGCCGTCAAAACAGTGTTTGTATCTTTTTTATGCCTAACGAAGCCCTGTAACGTGGGGCGAAACGTTGGCTCAATAAAATAGTATAATTATCTACTATTTGAGTTTTTTTTACCGCACCCGGACCATATTCCATTCATCTATAC
>NW_027114806.1:2230336-2231193 GCF_000696795.3 Halyomorpha halys
GTAAAATTGAAGGTGTACAATTAATTATAAGGGAAGAGTATAGAATTTTAATATACATAATAACCTAAAATAAATACATAGAAATATATAATATACTGTTAAACCCATAAAAAGTTAGAGGTGCAGTACTTTGTAAGGAAATATCATTACTAGACCAACGGTTGTGCAAGGAGATGATTTGGTGAGAATCACGCTCGATCACCACATTTTCCCCAATTAAGGCTACACACTTTATGTGACTGGGTGGACATTGGAGAGCTCCCGAACCCACAGGCCTGACTCATGGCTACAGTGAAACATAAAATAATTATTATCGAACCCAGGTCCTTGGAATTTGTAGCACAGTGCCTACCAGTGAGTTATAAATAAATAAGCAATTAAAGTTATCACCAAAAAAGTTAGTAATGAAAACGACACAAAAGATGTCATGAAAATATATAAGTAAAATTACAAAATTAAAGAACTAAATATAAAGTTATATAAGCCAAAAGAGTAATAACAGTAACTACAATATAATGTTAACAATAATATGATAAAGATGGATAAATATATCTGAAGAATGGAATATGGTCCGGGTGCGGTAAAAAAAACTCAAATAGGAGATAATTATACTATTTTATTGAGCCAACGTTTCGCCCCACGTTGCAGGGCTTCGTTAGGCATAAAAAAGATACAAACACTGTTTTGATGGCAGTCAAAAACAAAGTAAGCACTGCCGTCAAAACAGTGTTTGTATCTTTTTTATGCCTAACGCAACCCTGCAACGTGGGGCGAAACGTTGGCTCAATAAAATAGTATAATTATCTACTATTTGAGTTTTTTTTACCGCACCCGGACCATATTCCATTCATCTATAC
>NW_027114806.1:2231243-2231845 GCF_000696795.3 Halyomorpha halys
AACGTGGGGCGAAACGTTGGCTCAATAAAATAGTATAATTATCTACTATTTGAGTTTTTTTTACCGCACCCGGACCATATTCCATTCATCTATACACACGGTCAATCAATAATCTTCCAGGATAAATATATCATGTAAGGAAAAGTGAATAAGGAAAGAAGGGTTTCGGAGGACAGAGCATTGCTCATCATACTAGTGAACTCATTTGATCAAAATTAAAATTAAACGGGGTGGTTTTCACTGTGGTGAGTAAAGGTGCCTATTAAATAGCCAATAAGAGGAAACTGGAAAATATGTACGTTAAGACTATAAGTATGCACTTACAATATAAGATAAACAAATCTGGAGCGGTGCGCTCATCACACAATTCTCTGTCGAGGATGTTGTGTTAGATCTGACTCCAATGTTCCATGTTAGGTATCTTGATTAGAAGGCCTTGACAATGCGTGTTCAATTACGTAAGATAGTTGATTAAGAAGTGACTAGATAGGATGAGATTTCCGGGGCCAGCCGTAAGTTCTCTAAGGATGGTAATAACCTCGCCTACAAGGTACTATTCTTGTAGAAACGAAGGGGTATGAAGCCCAAAGGTTTCAGCCACC
>NW_027114806.1:2232920-2235391 GCF_000696795.3 Halyomorpha halys
TTTGAACGAAAGTGGCGATAGTCCGGATTCAGCACATAAAGACAGTATACGTTTCCATAAATATAGTACTAGAGAATACCAATCCGCTTTCCACGTTGTTATCCTCCGCCTCTTAAGGAGAACGAACCCTTGAAGCGGGAATTAGTACTGAGGTCTAACAATTTTAGTCTAGTTTAGACTGTGCGATTGAACGACGTCGAGAGACCCATGTGTAAGACTTTAGTTACAACTAATTCTCTTTCATCCCTTTTAATATTTTATATTGGACTGTTGTCTATTTCATTATGCTTTTTTTTTATCAATTCAACACATTTACCCGCAATTGTTTTGAGTTCCTCCTCCAAATATCTGTAAGTGAAAGAAAAAAACGGTAAACGTATTATTTATAAAATAAATATTCATGTTTAAAAATATCATTTTATATTTTCTGTTATGAAATTGATTATTTTATGAAATTCAACTATTCTTAACCTTAAAAAAAAAAAAAAAAAAAAAAAATTAAAATTGACTCTAAACTGAAATGATGACACATCAACATTATCATCCGTAATCGCATTTATTTTCCTGTGTAGTTTTCCACTTCTAGAAACGCAATTGTACTCCATTGCTTCCTACTTGGCATGAGGAAATAAACCATCGATCATTTAGGTATTATATTACAAGTATAAACTGGTGGAATCCAAGGGAATTTATCCTTTATTGCTTAATGTGATCAAAATTTCTAAAAGAAAATCAATAATTAGAAGAATTATATTATTTTTTTTGGGAAAAAATTGTATATTGAGTATTATTAGAGGTACAGAGGCTCTTTAAAAACTTTATATGAAAATTTATTCTACTAAATTAATTATTCATGGTTTAATAAATGTTTCATTTAGTATGGTATACTTTATATTATCATTTCAGTTCTGTTCCAAGGTGCCATTATCAGGAAAATAAGATATAATTTTAGTTACTATGTTCCATATTAATTACGAGAGTTGTTTTATTAATTGATAATTTCACATTTAGAAAAAATCTACATTAATTATTTTATATATTCTTGTTTGAGAGTGGTTTAGTTTATTCTTAATTTAAAACAAATTTGATCCTTTTTTTTCTCTCAACCTTTATTTTTTACAACTTTTCCCAACGTTTCGACCCTCAGATCATTCTCAAGGATACCTTCATATTGATGTCATTTCCTTTTTCAAATCTTAAAAATGCAGGCTAATTGCCTCTGTCCCATATAACCTTTTCTAAAAAATGTTTTCTTAGATTTAAACTTTTACAAAACACTTTTCTTCCTTCCTTCATTTACATTTGCAATTTCTGTTGAGAAGAAGTTTTACATGCCTAATAATTTACTTTAACATGTAGATTTTTATTCTTAATTTAAAACAAATTTGATCCTTTTTATTCCAAAATAAAAATCCTTAGATAAAAGGACGAGAGAGCCTCATCATACTCCAGGAAAAACGAACCGAAAATGAGAAATTGGTAAATTGAGGAATTGAATTTTAATAATTATTGGAGAGATGGACTTATTAATAAATATATAATACTATTATATGATATGTACTGTAATGAACAATTATATATTTACGCATGAAGATATGATTCGCTGACCTTAGGCGTAGTTGTAGGTACATCTGACTTCTTGTTCTAAGGCTCACTTATAAGGGAATCCCACGAAGTCGAACCGGTCCAACTCGAACATAAAGTCGATGACCGTTCATCGATTATTGTAGAAGGAATAATCCTGGAACGATAATTATCGGTTAGCATTTTCCTCGTAGCGTCTGCGAATTGCAATATAGTTGCATTTTTCATTCCTATTCTCAAATTTTTTAAGCAGTGGTTCTCAAAATTATTTTTTTTATAATCTTAAATACTTTTTTGGGACTGGTTAATGTTGTTTAAACAAATAATTTAAATTTTATCTATTATAGTCTCAAAACATTTTCTTTTCTGTACAAGTCCGACGTTTCGGCCAATTAGGTCATCCTCAGGGACAATATATCACAAAACAGCTTTTATTACATCTATGATCCTTAACAATTCAAAATACTTGACAATATTATTTATATTTTATCTTATCTTAATACAATTTCAGAACTAAATAATTTAAAAACACAACTTCATGCAGACTATTCTGCCCAGGTCAATTAAACAATTTTTCTATAAAACACTAAAAAATTAGGTAAACATATATATTTTTTGTTAATAAGCATATCCTACATTATGTCTAATTACCTAATTAGTCAATTTTCACATTAAAACAAAAATTAAAATTCTTTATCAGTTTTTTTTTTTAAATTGATAGATTTATTTATTGATTGATATTACAATCTGCCACACAGTTGTGGGCAATAGGCAATAGTGATGAATGATCTCATACATACTAAAATAAAAAAAAAACTCTCTTAAAATATATACAAACAAAAGAATAAACAAGATGAACATAATCAAACTATCTGTATGAAAAATAA
>NW_027114806.1:2236466-2242892 GCF_000696795.3 Halyomorpha halys
TTTTTTTTTTAGCAAATTTAGTTTTACATACTTTTTCTTACAAAAACAGGGTTAGCAGAATTTTCATTTTACATACGTTAACAAAATAATTTTTAAATTACAATATTAGTTTTGTGCACAGAAAAAACAATAAAAAACTTTTAAGTAATAATTTGTTTATTTTAATGTTTCACAATCACTACATTCAGTCGCCTCCAACTGATCTTTTGTCCTTTTGTAGATGATTTGAACTTTTTGTCTTTCGACTAAATCTCTACTTTTCACAGTCAGAATTATAATATTCACCAGGTTTAACAGTATTCGTTGGATCATGAAATCCCTTTTCTTTCCGGGTTTCTTCTTCTACCTGTATATTTCTTACTTTTTCCTTCTAAATTATCTGCTTCGCAATCCACATTTTTTTCATCAATGCCCCAATTGTATTCATCTGCATTTAACGTAGGGTGTTCTTCATCTTTTTCACAAATTTCTGAGTCACCATTTAAAGCTTTTACTTTCTGTAACCTTTCATTAATCTCACCAGGTTTCTTCTTGATGACTTGATGTTTCTTAGCCTTTTCTTGCACAATTTCTGTATTTTCCTTTTCTCTAGAATCATCTGTGCATCTTAATGGTCCTACGAGTCTGTTAGGATACCTTTTCATTTTTTACTTTTATTTCCATCAATGCGTCACCACTTTCATCATCAGAACCTGAATCAAGATTAGACTCATTTTTAAATGTTCTTTTAGTAATTTCAAGTTCTTCGACATAAGCTAATGGTTCAGACGCTTTATATTCACCTCTGGATTCTTCACTAACACCAACTATATAGTCTTTAACAAACACAGATGTTTCAGTGTCTTTTTTTATTTCTCTTTTGGTTTCTGGTACATTCGTAGCATAACCGTTACAAAACCGTTGCAAACGGCTTGAGCTCAACAATCGATATATTCACAGTTTTCCACAGAGCAACATGTATACAATTAAAATGAATTTTTCCCCCCAACACCCATGGCCAGTCCTGAAATTTGTCTGAAGAAATGACCAAGGGAATTTAGACCATTCTGATAACATAAATCATTAGCTTTTAGAATGAGCATAAGTTTCAGAACGGTGGTAAAACACAATGGAACGTGTTTGATGTGCTATCGGAAAGGTTATGCTAAAGTAGCGAATAAAAATGTGTTCATTGTACTGGAATTAAAAAATATGTTTCGTAAAAAAAATATGTATTTTCATTATAACTTCTTCTCCCTTTCTTTTCCCCTTCGTCTTCTAAATGGTCCTCGATTGGCTTTTAAACCCAGTTGTAAAATATCTGATACACTAGTGTCTGAAGGTGCTTCTGCGCGCGTAAGTGTGCGGATGGGATGTTTGGATTGACTGGTACAAATTGGCTTTTCATGACAGTGAGTGTTGGCTTTTAGGTACAAATTAAAGGACGTTTGTGCTGTATCCATACGTTTGTTTTCAGTTTGCATTGTTTTAGAACTGCCAACTGATCATCATTTGTGCTCTCTGTGTTTTAATTAGATAAAGAATTTCCCCAACCTTTGGATTCAATTACATTGTTTAAAATTTTGTTAATCAACTTTAGCAGTTTATTTTTGATTATATATATATATATATATAAGTTATAAACAGAGCATAGGTATTATGACTCTTAATACCTAAACTCCCCATGTCAACATTCCAAATTGTATATATAGAGGATTACTCAGGAGAATAAACCAGTATCTCAGTTGAGCTTATGTGCGTTATTTAGTGTCCCACTTTCCCTTTTTTTTGAAGCTTAGATTCTGACTCATCATAACTTATATATATATATATATATATATGTATATACGATTCTGAGCAGTCCTATTTAAAGTCATGTTAAATGTTTAATGTATATCACATCCAGTTTTCTGCATGCAGCTCTTTCGCATCTTTGTTGATCCTCACTATCCATCTGGCTTTTGGTCTCCCACGTGGTATAGTAGGCAAGAGCCTACTATACTGGCATTCATTGTTGTGAAGAGGCGCCCTGATAGATTGCTTCGATTCATATATCCCGCCCGTTTTAACCTCCTTGCCTTCATATCATGAGATATTAGGGGTATTCATTGTGTTGTGGTAAATGTAAAATGTTTTACCATGTTATTTAAAGTCGTGTTAAATGTTAAATGCATAAGGAGCTCCTTGTGGATTTTCTGAGCTGCTTGTTTTATAACCTTTCCTTCCAAAACTTCATGTTTACTTCTACGTTTTGATTAAATTAATTTATTACAACAAGCCTAAATTGAGTGAAAAGTGGAAGTTGTGTGAAAGTTTGGCTACTGAGTATGTTGTTGTCCTACTAACTTGTGAGGAAGAGAATCAAGGTGTGCTAATTGACAGCTATCAGTACATTATTATTATTATTGTCATCTATTTTTTTATTAGTTTTTAAAACATACAAAACAATAACTAACACAATCAAAACACAAACTACGAGCAAGTAATATGTATAATACTTCATTGCTTTTTATACTGCTTGTTACTACAACAAAAAAAATGGTGACGAGCTCAGCTGGTCTATTGCGTGACGTCCTTCTCCACGTAACAGAGTTAGTAACAGACTATCAAGCATGTTATATATTCATTTATCATGAGTGTTTTCATTTAACAAGTTAAACTAAAGATGTTATGTGAAATGTAAAATGTTTTACCATGTTAAATGTTATAGGTAAAGGATTGTAAGCAGCCCTATTTAAAGTCATGTTATATGTTAAATGCATAAGAGCTCCTAGCGGATTTTCTGAGTAACTTGCTTTATAACCTTTCCTTCCAAAACTTCTTTCTATTGTTTACTTGTTTTGATCAATGTAATTTATTACATCATACCAAAATTAAGTGAAAAGTGGAAGTTGTATGAAAGTTTGGCTACTGAGTGCCTTGTTGATCTTCTGACTTGTGAGAAACAGAATCAAGATGAACTAATTGACAACTGCCATTACATTATTATTAATGTCATTCATTGCTTTATTAGTTATAAAAACATCTAAAACAATTCTAACACAAACTGCGAGCAAGTAACCTACCACAACAAACAAAATTATGACGAGCTTAACTGCCTGTTGCATGACGTCATTCTCCATTTAACAGACGTAGTAACAGACTCTCAACCATGTTAAATGTAATATTGTTTTAACTTGGTAAAAGATAGATATATTTCTCTATTTAACATGAGTTTTTCCATTTAACACGCTTTAACATGTTAAACCAAAGATCATGAATATGTTATATCGGTTTAACAATGTAAAAGAAGGAAACATTTCTTCATTGAGCATGAATTTTTTCACTTAGCTAAAGATCATGAATACCCCTATCATTTGTTGTGATAATTTAATAAAATTATTTTTAATAAAAATTTTAGAACTAAGATTGAATTTATAGTTTATGTAGTTTGTGCTGTTTGTATGAATTTTAATCAACAATCTACTTTGCTATAATTTAAAATTTCTGTCATTTCGCTTATCATTATTCTGTCACTTTTTATAATGAAAATAGAGTAAATCGATTTTAATAGCCGAAAAATTCAAATGAACAAAAAAAGCTTGTGGATACCCACATTTGTTGCTTTATTAGTTTACTAAGTATTTGCGTTGTTTTGGATTTGCGGCAAGTGACAAACAAGTAGATCCAAGCATAACACTAAAAAATAGTAAAATATTACTGTTTGCTTCATCGGATTTTTTAATGCTAATTACATTGAATTTCATGAAATTTAAAGGTATAATGTTGGTAATTAAATTATGTTAAATGACACTCCTGTTTCAAGACATTGTAATTAGCAAACATCTTAACATTGTTAAAGTTTCCATTTTTTATATTTATGTCTATATATGACTATATATTTTATTGTATCTTTTTAGCCCTGATGAAGCCCTGCAAAGTGGGGCGAAACGTCGGACATTAAAATAGTTTTAAACTATTAGTTCTTTTTTTGACCGCAACCCTCACCATCTTCTTATATTTATTTCGATTTTTTAAGTTACCATGTTCTAAGAGTTCTTCAATTTATAACAACAAAATGAATTAAACATAACTAAAAGAAGTTAATTTATGAATTAATGATAACTAAATATGAATGAATTAACCATAACTTGAAGAAGTTAATTCTTTCAGAATTAACTAACTAGTGATGCATGAAGAGTTGGTGTCCGCTACAGGGATTAGAAAATGTTCTTGAGTCCAAGGTAAATGTATTATTTGCGAATGATTACGATTATTTTTTATTATTCTAGTTGAAATTATTTTAATTTAAGGAAAAGAACCATTAAAAACAAAGTAAAATGTTAATTCTAATTAATAAAAAAAAATATAATTTTACAACTTTCTCTCCGAAAGTATTGACCTCTTTGGCCTAACTGGATGATTGGAGGGGGAAACTCATTCAGTTGCTTTCTACTAATTGATTATCAGAGTTGTGTGTTTATATTTATATTAATTGTAAGTTGGCTTTTAACTTTTGAGAAACTTTTCGTTATTTCGTCAAATTTGAGCATTCTATGACCTTTTTTTCATATTATTATTTGTGTGTGAAGTCATTCCTTTGTCAAAACATTGGTGATATAATCGTACATTTAAATCATTATTACTTTCTTTTAAATCCAATGAGATGCAGCCTATTATTTTTGAGTGTATTGATGTTTTTGTTTTTTTTTAAATGAGGTTTTGGGATTCAATATCTTGTAATGATATCTGAAAACAGCTTGACATGAAAAACAAATAGTACAGAATTTTGTGTTAAGAGCATTCAAACTGATTGTTGCAATTAATAATTTGTGTAAAGATTTGGTCATTTCATTTAAAAAAACCACAGATATTTGTAGGTCATAAACTTATTTAAATTTTCTATTGTACATTGTTTACATTTATTGTTTCTCTAATGTAAATTATGAATTCATGTTGTATTTTGCCTTCTTTTTTTTTTTTTTTTTCAGAGACAAGTGATTTCGGCACTCTTTTACTATAAAAATGACTGATGAAACTTATCCTTCAAGTGAGTATTTCTTCTTCTAAAATTTTAGAATGTTATTGAATTGCATATTACATATTTTTCAATTATGTAAGAAGTCCATACAATATAAATAACAGTTTGCCGTTATATTGTAACCAAACTTGCTTCCTCACAGCCAAAGGCAGGAATCTTGGTATTCATGAAAGAAATGAAAAAAAAAAAAAAAATGTTTTTTCTCAGAATTGAAAACATTTACTCTGACTTAATGTTTTGGACATTAAGGAACAAATTTAGTTTTGTGTATTTCTTTAGTCTAAGTTGCATTCAGGCATAATCGATTGATCTGTTAATATAATTTTTGTGAAATTTTCAGTGATTTTGTTGATTTTGGTATCTTATTGTTGCCATGTTGATTTTATCAGATTCCGTTTGCTATTTTCGCTTTTATATGAGTAAACATGTTTCTTTTGGCACAGCTATGTTTCACAAATGGCTTGTCTGATTTGGCCAAAATTTGTAGAAAACTTAGTTTTATCAAATTCCATTTACTATTTAAAATTACTTTTCTTTATTTTATGCTTGTATCAAAAATGGCTCCTTCTGTAGATTTTAATCTAAAACAAATCAAATTTATTAACAATGAAAATTTAATACATTGAAGTATCAAAACGTATCAATATATCAAAACAAAAGCATAAGATTGACAAATATGCACAATAGTTATGACACTGTACTAAATTATTACTCAAGCCAACCTACATTACAAATCAAAAACAGAGAAAAATTTGATTAATAAAGCAGTTAATTTAACAGTTGAAAATATTTTTTAAAAAATGTACCAAATATTTAAAAAAAAACATTTTTATCTAAATAAATTTTAGCTAACAAAAGTTAGCCGAATTAAAATAATCAATGAAAAAGTAAACTCGCTTGTTGAAAAACAAAACAAAGTTAAATACAATAATAGATTTAAAAAAATAAAAATAATGATGAAAATGAAATATATAAAATAGAAACTTACAAAAATATGAACAAAACAACACACCATTGTATCTTTCAAACTCTAAAATATATCTCAAGACTAGCAAAGGAAATCAAGAAAGTTTTTGAAAAATATAATAATTTAAACAATAAGAAGATGATTGGGAGTGTGGTCAGTGAAATACACAAATGAGTAAGAACTTATTACTTAGTGCCAATGTTTTGGTCAATTCCATGCCTTCCTCAGTGCTAAGAACAAAAAACAAGATAACAACCAATGATTATATTAATTGTTAATTAATTAAATTAATAAGATAACTACAAATGATTGTATTAAAAGCAAGTGGCTTTAATATCTTGTCCAAACAACCCTGATGAAGGCTTGAAAATCTAGCCAAAAGGTTGGCACTAATAATTAGGTTTTTACTTAGTTTTGTTCTTTTCAGACCGCCTCACCAACTATCTTCTCCTCATTTTAT
>NW_027114806.1:2244356-2246244 GCF_000696795.3 Halyomorpha halys
AGAACATGAGTCAGTACATGGTAAATAATGCAAAGGTCAACCTTTTACAGTGTAGAAAAAAATAACTAATTATATGAAAATATTATTTAATAAAATAGCAGACCCAACATTGCTTTGTTATTACTAGATTTGGGGATGCATAGAGATTAATCGAATTGAAAGTTTGATACTTAAATACTTTTAATTGCAAGTAATCTTAACGCAGATATCACTTACATATCTACTATCCCTGATATCAGTGTTAAGATTATTTGCTATTAAAAGTATTTATATTTAAATGGAGTAGTGACAGAAATATGTTAATTTGACTAATTATATTAGACCTGGAAGAGATTGGCTTTCAAATTTTTAATAGTTCGATGTGGTGATTATTTTAGAAAACTTTTACTAAACTTTGTCATTTTAATATCCTGTTTTGTTATTCATTTTATTATATTTTCATACATTTTTTTAAAATTTAAATGTTTCATTAAATTGTTCTTTAATTGTTTTTGTATCTATATGTTTGTGTGTATTATGATATGATGAGCGAATGCAATAGAATTTATATCTTTAATATTTCTTTTTCGTAGTCTTGAATAAAAAACCTCCTTGTATTGTTGAGGTGAAAATAGACTTCCTTTAGAATATTATCAATATTTTATATTTTCTTGTACAGCGTTTTGGGAGGTTTCGCCGTTTTCTTGTACTATTATTCCTTATTTGAGAAGAAGATGGTTGGTGGGGAGTGCAATCAGAATATAGCTCTAATAACTTATTTAATTGTACCAATGTTTCGTCCAAAATTTCTAGGCTTCATCAGGGCTGTTAGTAGCCACACTTGGCTGTCTGATTTACTACTAACAGCCCAGATGAAGGCTAGAAATTCTGGCCGAAATGTTATTACTAATAATAAATAATTAGATATTTAATTTATAATCTTAACACTTTCTTGAGACTGGTAATTTTTTTAAAAATAAATAATTTAATTTCTATCCATTGTAGTCTCAAAACATTTTATTTTTCTTATAAGTCCGACGTTTCGGCCAATCCGGCCATCCTCAGGGACAATCTACTTAATACAATTTTGGAATTATATAATTTAAAAACTCTAACTCCATGAAGGCTATTCCTGCCTTCCAACAACTTTATTGTTGTTTTGATAAAATTTTTAAGGAATAGTGGCTGTGATAAATGTTTTTAATTTTGGTTTTAAGTGAATATTGACTAATTAGAAATTGTTGTTTTGACCTGGGCAGAATAGCCTGCATGGAGTAAGAGTTTTTAAATTATATAATTCCAAAATTGTACTAAGTAGATTGTCCCTGAGGATGGTCGTATTGGCCGAAACGTCGGACTTATAAGAAAAATAAAATGTTTTGAGACTAAAATGGATAGAAATTAAATTATGTATCTAAAAAAAATAATTAGATATTTTTTAAACAGTGATATGTTATGTTTTTCAATTGTAGAACCATAAGACAAAATTTCTAAAAAGGAATGGTTATATTTGACAATAAGGAATAATAGTACTAGGGTATGAGGAAAAGCCCAAAATGTTGTACAATAAATATTGAATATTGGTAATATTGTAGAGGAAGTCTCTTTTCACCTCAACATCTCAATATAAAAAGAAGAAACAACTTCCTAGGAAGTAAAATCAAGAATAAGTTTTGCCGTAGAAAGTACTGAACCCTTGACCCTTCATAGGTTGTAGTGGTACAGATTTTAATTCTTACAATTTGAGGTATGTCGTGATTAGAAATCTGGTTGCCAAAGAATGGTTGTAGAAATGATAAAGCTGTTGTTTCTCGATTATTAATATGAACTATTCTCAGTATTATTCCTATATAAATAATGATTAAAGAGTCATATGGTTTCATAATTGAATTAGTAAAGTCACTAAATA
>NW_027114806.1:2246294-2259309 GCF_000696795.3 Halyomorpha halys
TAAACGCTCGCCAGATAAAAATCTCACTATATCAACCATGTATTTATTCTTAGGGGACATATGTCCCAGAATAAAGTTATTTTTTCATTCGTTTCATTTCATAAATAATGATTAATGAGTCATATGGTTTCATAATTGAATTAGTAAAGTCACTAAATAAAATAAAATGTTTAATTATTCTTTGGTTTTATTGCAGTTCCGACAATTTTTATCAAGACAGAAAAAAGTGACCCGATATATTATGGTAAGAAAACTTTTAAATTTATATGATCTTGTTATAAATTATTCAATGGAAATTTATTTTATATAAAGATATTTGTACAAACTATGCAGTAATAACAATACTATTGAAGTTTGAGTTCAAAATATTAGGTAACTGCTGAAATGTCTATTTAGTGGTTTGAAATATATTTAATACCTTGACCACGGGGGGGGGGGGATCTCGGGAAAACCACTTAAAAACATGATTTCTTTTTTGTTGATATTTTCTTTTCTTTTAATTTAAATAAGGATTTTATAGTAAATAAAATGTAATATTTAGCTAAATAAAATTTAAATATCTATTTTTTTATTATGACGACTATTATCATTTATTCACTTATGCCACTGAATATATGTTGATATGTATTGACCTTTTGACAATCCTGGGTTTTATTAAGGTGTTTGTCATCTGCCTCTATACCTGGTCAGGGTATCCTTCTACGAATCTTTTAGGGCGTCCTCGGATATGAAAGCATCTGTGTTAAGTTTGCCACATTACCAGAGTCTCCTGAGAAAATTAGATTGGCTAACTTTTAAGTGTTGTAGCAAAAATGACAGGTTTGACGAGGGACCGGAATCAAATTAAGCAGGTGCAGGCCCTTCCTGGACTTGTCAAACTTTCTCACCCACTCTCGGGCCTGAGTAGGGGGACGCTTACCTCGGGAGCGTTCGGTCACTGATGGCCAATGAAAAATGAGATTCAAAAATAAGGTAACGCCCCAAAAGGGAAATGGGAGAAAAGGATTAGGGCGCTTAGACGAGACAGGACCAGGCTTGATACAGCAGCAGAAGCCGGAGTGGAGCAAGATGCACTTTGACCAGACGCAGTCGTAAGAAGGGCCAAGAGACCTGGACATCCCTTACGAACAAGACGACACCTACGAAACTACATCCCACGACATCAGCAGCTATAAATTAAACAATAAGTAATAATGTAATAATCGATATTTCATGGCAACCGTTTATTTGAATCATTACAAACATAACACACAAATAGCCTTTGGAAAAGAATCAAATTATAATAATAGTTTTTTAGGACTCAATATATAATTAATTAATTAACTTAATTAATCTAATCGCCTTCAGCGATTATCCTGGCATCCCGATTAAATCTCAAGGCAGTACATAGCAAGCAATGTATGCAATTTGCTGATACATGAATTTTTTTAAAATGAATTACTGAATAAGCTGCAAACAGTTTTAATAGTTAAATGTGAGGTTGTGAATTTTTAGCTAAGATTCTCCTTGAGAATGGCCAGGTTGGACATTTATTTGGTATTTATAGTATTGGACAAGATAAAATTTTAACTTTGAAGAATATTTTAAATTATTCTTGAATAGAAATGAATAATTATTCATATTCATGATTTTGTTAATTTTTTTTGGTATTTCATTTTATTCGCTTATTTATTAATTTTTTTGTTATTGTTTTCTTGTTGATAGATGACCATTCTCCTGTGAATGAAGAAGTACACATCCCAGACGAAGGTTAGAACTATTCATCTTATAAACATTTTAGTTGGCTTGATGTCACAGCAAAGTTTATTATTGATTGCAGTAATTGTTGGGGTTAGTGGATGAAGGGGCTGTGTTATAAATAGTAAATTTTAGGAAAACAAAGTTCAATTTTATTTTGTTGGAGCTTGTTACGTTGTTAAGCGTACGTAGCCCCTTCTACATCTAGCTATCTCAGTTGTAAATTAGATTTTGAGGTGAACTATCTCACAATAGCTAGATAGTCACCTAGTCCCTTCATTCGCACTAAAGATTAAAAAAATCAAAAAATGTTATACTCCTTCTTCCTCCACTTACCCCTTCAATTATTCTTTCTGTGTAAGGATTTATTAATATTTATCTGTTTATTTATTAATTTTTTTAAAATTATTTATTTGTTTATTGAATCTTTTTTGTTTCTGAAAATGAATAAATAATTTTTCATATTTATTATTATGTTAACTTCATTGTATTTCTTTTTATTCACTTTTTTTTTTTTTAATTATTATTGTTTTTATGTTAGTAGATGACCAGTCTACTGTGAATGAAGAAGTAAACATCCCTGTTGAAGGTTAGAACTATTGTACACATTTCAGTAGACTTGTTGTCATAGCAATAATATTTATTGATAGCATTAATTATTCTTCATTTGTTTGGATTTATTTATTAGATCTTTCCTATCTTCTCCTTCATTCATAAATAATTTTTTCTTATTTATTCATAAAGCTTATTTATTTTCTTAGTGATGAATATTTTTTTGTACCATTTACAAATTTTCCTAAGCATAAGATAAAGGAATAAAGTCATCAGTGTATGTTGGTTGACATTTTAAATTAATTGATTTTTGGAACATGTTACAGCATCCATGATTGTTATCAAAGAAGAAAAGGAACCGAGGATTGATTATGGTAAATAAAATATTAACCTAATGTAATCTTTGTTTTAAATATCTTAAAGAAAATTTAGTTCTAATAAATATCAACATATTTTATAATAAAGTAAGTATTATATACTACTAAGTTCTATGCTTAGAGACGTGACGGCCATGTGGGTTGGGGCGCAGGTCCCAGTGTACTTGGTTCGGAACGTTGTGGGTTCGATTCCCACCAGGGGCAGTTAATATTCATTTTTTGGCAATCCTGAAGAATAAATCTTGACACTCCCACCTTGGTTAGTACGTGGCAGCAACTCAGGTAGCCGCCAAGGGTTGGCAAAAAGGACCACTAGGCCCATTTGCCGGACTTGTTCCCCCCACCAAATACCAGTATCAGTACGAGTAAGTTACATGGTCACAAAGGCGTGCTAAGTACATATTTATTCTCACTAGAGTTGATCAATATTTTAAAATACTGTAATGCTGTATTCAACATATGAGGTAGTATATATTTTTTATGTCTCCTAGTTGAGAGGACCAAATACTATGAGATATTGTCAAATAAGGCAAGATAGTGGCATGTCGTTAACTTTTTCTGGCCAGATCCACTCATATCTTGCCTTCATGTTTTCTAAGAAGCAACTAACTAGATCCGCTTTATCAGTGCCTGGAATCTGCTAAAAACCAAAACAAATGAAAGTCC
Source organism: Halyomorpha halys (assembly GCF_000696795.3). NCBI lineage: Eukaryota > Metazoa > Arthropoda > Insecta > Hemiptera > Pentatomidae > Halyomorpha > Halyomorpha halys. The sequence goes on from NW_027114806.1 coordinate 2,249,627, forward strand.
TCCTTTTTTTTTTTTTTTTTTGCAATAATTATTTTTCTGTCTCTTTACGTCCAAAAAGTAATGCCAATTAGTTTATAAGTTTTTAAAACTTAATCCACTTCATATATGTAAAATAACAAGTTTTACAATTTCTTATTGCTGGTGTATATCGCTAATTACAAGTGCATTGCAATTGGAGCTTGTTTTATCTAGATTGCATTATCCCGGAAACAAAAATCATCCTAAAATCTATAACTTTGAATTATGAAATATTCATTTTACATACAAATTATTAAATAAATGGTATTTATCAACGTGATGGATTAATATGCTAATTAAAACATCTAATAATCTTAATAAATTGTAAATGATTCTTAATTTAGACTTGTGAAATAAATGATAACTTTTTACAAATAAAATATATACACTTTCTTTTATCCTCAAAATAATATTTTCTTCGCTCAATTATTTATATTTTTCTCAATATTCACATTTAATTGTCCAATTTCCAATGTCTCTTCTCTGTTCATGGTAACAGTCAACATTTTATTTTCCAAGATATTTGTAATTGTATATGTATATTTGTAAATATTGGGAGTAGTTGTATTACCAATAACAAGTAGTTACCATGAACAAAATATAAATTGAAGGTTCCTTATTTATTTCTAAAAATCAGCAAGATGTACAATGATAAGCATATATATAAAAAAATCAATAAATAGCAAAATCTATTAGATTTAAAATGAACAGGGAATGTAATAACATTTAAAAATAGATAAGTAGATATGAGAGAATTAAAAACAAAAATGCTATAACACGGGAAAATTAAGGAAGTAAGTTGAGAATAAATAAAGGTCAAGAAAGAATAAATAAAAAATGATAATAATAAATAAATCAAGACCAAATAATAACCACCCACCTGTTGAGTTGAAAATGTATTGAACGGTTAACGTAAAAGTGGAAGTGTACAGAAAGAGTGGAGGGGAAATGATCGTTAAAAACAGTTTTACATATATGTGAAATACAAGAAAAATATATACAAATATGATAATAATAATAATAACTATAAAAATTATATATTTGATGTGCGGTCATAAGGGCTTAAGTAGAAAATATGAATTTTTCAGGAGAGCTAAAACAAAGTTCAAAACATTATGTAAAACCAATTATTGATATATTTGTAATTGTTATTTTTATAAAACAATATGTAGTAAGTCCATCTGAAGCATAAAGACCTTAATACCAAACTGTAGCTCTAATTTGGATAATAGTACGACATAATCTCCAAATGCTCAAAAAGTGACTTAAGCCCTTATGACTGCGCATCAAAGATATAATGTAGGCAATGTAAATATAAATTAAATGATAAAATACGTAACTAATTATAGTTAAATATAGTTAAGATAATACAATGAAGACAATATTGATATAATACAATAAATGTAAAAGAAGTAAGAAAAGACTATTAAATATAGTAGTGTAAACCTAAACATACAAAATAATTAGATAATTATAATTAATGTTTTCTGTATTGATCTTAATAATAATATTTTATCTACATTGATAATCGTAATAGTCATGACAAAATAAATTAATTGAAACAATGTGAAGCGAAAGTTAACTATAAAAAAAAAAAAGATACATTAAGATAATATTATAAATACAATATAGATACAAAGTAGTAAATGTGAAAGTGAATAGTTAAATAAATAAAAGTGAATAAAATATAATTAAAAGCTAAAGTGGAGTAAGTAAAACTATTAAATATAAGTAATAAAGTATTGAAATGAGAAAAAAAAATATGAATGTAGTGATAAAATGATAACAAACAGGGGGAAAGAGGATAATAAAAATATTTGGAGATGATAATAAGAGGAATATAAAATTATTGTCTTAATTAAGTTTAATTTATGGCTGTAGGTAGTAAAAATATTAAAAGAATTATTTGTCTTAGATGTTGAATTCGTATTTTCTTATTAAATTTAAGTTTAAATGCTTTCTTTATTGGCTTCTGTTATTTATTATCCATATGTTAAAAGGTGGCCTTGCTGAGGTTAAACAAGAAGAAATATTTCTTCCAGAAGAAGGTGAGTTTTACCTATTTTATTATATCTGATTGGATAAACTGGTATTCAAAGAATTGGATACTATTTATCTTTACCTGTTTCGGAATTGGGCAAAAATTAGCTATAGGTGAAATTGTCATGGATATGATACCTATTAATGGTTCATTCATGAATAAGGATTGCATCCATGACAAAGTTTTATCTATAGCTAATTTGTGCCCGTCTCTGACCTGTTTAATCTTAATGTTCTTCAACTATTGTGCTTCACTCTCGGACTTTTTCATTGCCTTCTTTGTAGGTTCTGAAGATGTTAAAATATGTACTTATTTGAATTTTTTTTTCCTTTCTAGAGTATTATTTCATTTTTGTTGGTGAAAAACCAAAACAAAATTATATTGATTTGCTTTAGCTACTTGTTTATCTTTGAATGATTCATTTATTTTTTATCATTATTTTACTTTTTCAGGTACAAGTAGCTGGAATGCTCCCGTTAAAGAAGAAATGACTGTCGAAATTGATCCAACTTGTAAGTTTTTCCTTTTTAATCTTTCTGAATATTGTGTTTAAATTTATGTTACAAACTTTTTAATAAAGAATTTCATGGGGGATTTAAATTGAACTATTGTAAGACTTTTGATTACTTCTTAATGTTGTTTATTATTTATTTAAATTATGTTTACCAATATGTTGTTTCGAGATGCTGCTAACACTACCACTGCAGGAACTCCCTTGGAAAATTTTTTTCTTTTTGTATTAATTTTTCTTTTATTTTAATTTAAGTAAGCATTATACAGCGTAATATTTAGCCAAATACCTTTTTTATTATGACAACTATTGTGGTGACCCATGTGTGCCAATCAATCTACGTATAAATTCAGCTGAAACTTAAGTAACATAAACATAACTCTACGTATAAGTTTTTTTGTACCTTTACAAATCTTCAGAGCTCTTTTATTAAACAATTTTTTATTAGTCCACAAAAAAATGTAAGCCCATTTAACTCACAAGAGTAGTTTCATTTATGTCATAAGTAAAGTTCTAAATTCATCAGCACGAATTTACAGGGAGGTGAAGATATATTACATGCCATAAACCATATATTTATCATTTATTACTTATTTATTTGTTACTTTTTTTCAGGTACAAGTGACTGGAATGCTTCTGTTAAAGAAGAAATGACTGTTGAAATTGATCCAACTTGTAAGTTTTTCCTTTTTAATCTTTCTGAATGTTACATATAAATTTTTAAAAGTGTTATTATATTTCAAAGTTTTAATAAAGAATTTCAGGGGGAACTAAATTGAAATATTGAAAGACTTTTGATTAATTCTTGATATTCTTTATTTAAATTGTTTACCAAAATTTTGTTTTGAGATGCTATTAACACCTTCACCACAGGGACAAAACATTATTATTGCTGTTTTCACTTATGAATTTTGCTTCAATTTTTATGATTTTAGTGCTTATAAAAAAAGTAGTTTTTTTTTTTATCATTATTGTACTTTTTTAGGCACAAGTAGCTGGAATGCCTCTGTTAAAGAAGAAATGACTGTTGAAATTGATCCAACTTGTAAGTTTTTCCTTTCATACAAAGTCCACTTTTTTTTTTTTTAAATTATTCTTGGATGTATTAACATGAGAGATAGTTGACCGTGGATGACTTATTTAAGAAGAAAATGGTTGGGGGTGCAGTCAAAATATGATAAAAATAAATTGAAATAACTTATTTAATCGTGCCAACATTTTGGCCAGAATTTCTAGCCTCCATCAGGACTAAGAACAAAGAACAAGATAACAACCAATGAATACAAAGAATAAAAAATAAAATATAAACAGAATGATATAAAATACATATTTGTACAGAATGAAATTAATAATATTAAAGTGATGAAAGAAGGGGAAAATAAAATTTATATATAGGAGAAAGAAAATATATGTTAAAAAAATCTTTCTCTTAATTTTATTTTTTCTTTCCATAATTTTAATTCATAAATTATTAATAAACTAAAATATTAATATTTCTTTGCATTATATAACTTCAAATTTTTATTTTATTTCCTTAATTATGTTATTTTTACTTACTTATTTAATTACCTATATTACATTTTATTTTCCACTTCTTTCATCACTTTAATTTTATTAATTTCATTCTGTACAATTATTTACTTTATTTCATTCCGTTTATATTTTATTTTTTGTATTCGTTGGTTGTTATCTCGTTCTTTGTTCGTAGCCCTGATAAAGGCTAGAAATTCTGGCAAACGTTGGCACGATTAAATAAGTTATTTCAATCTATTTGCATTATATTTTACCGCACCCCCCAACCATCTTTTCCTCGTATTCTCGCATGTGATATAATATGTGTTTCAATCAGGTTTCATTCCTTATGTTGTAAAAATTTGTATGTGTTACGGTGACAGTTAATGTTTCTAGAATGGTTAACATTTACTAGTCATAGTTGACTATCAGTATTTCTGAGATAATGCAGTCACTGTTAATCCTGAGAGAGCCTGCAGAAGGTAACAGTCAATAAGTGTGCTCATTAGATGTTAACCTTCACTAGTGAAAGCTGATCAGATGTGGTTACGCTTAACTTTCACTGATTATTTTAGTGAAGGTTGATTAACCTAATATTCAGCTTTGACTGTGATATACACATTAAATCGTATTTTGTAGGCTTTAAGTTATCTAATGAACTATATCTCTTATAAATCATTTAATAGTAATTTAAATGTTCTTGAATTTTAATTTTTTTTTATTAAGTTTTATTATATTTCTTTTTAAAATACCCCAAGGACATAACACTTGGCAAGTGGAGGAAGCATCTCAATAAAGAGCATTATTACAAAGTATGAAAAGAATGAGGTTATTTGAAGTATTTCTGGAAGAAATACGTGGAATGTTCATTCATATCAACGTGCTTCTTTTTTGGGAAGCATTATTTGAATTTTTGTTTGTTTCCTTTTTACTTTCTCTTTTTTCTTGTAACTTATTAAAATCAAATCAGCGGTTTCATTTGATTAAAAAAATCAATATTTTTTTTCTAATGACAACATTTAATTCGTTATGATGTAAAATATTTCCGAGTAGAAATTGGTTGGTCAACTCTAAAACAGTTTGGCGTAAAATGGGTTCTGTGATTATCATGATTTTTAAGACTCAATATCATGATAATTACAACCTCAGTCTTGAAAGAAAACCAAATATCTTCATTTTTCTATAATTTTCATTTTAAAATATTTATTAGGTGTATCACTATTTCTTTTACTAAAAAATGGTCAAGCTGCAAAACTTTAAGAAGTTATTAATAGTTTTTTTAAATTTAAAAAAATAATAAAATATTTATTATAGATTAAATGAATAGTTTTGTTTTATTCATTATTATAAATAAATATTTTAAATGGTAATTTATTGTTTATAGATGTCAAGGATAGTGAGAAGAACTATCACTGCCCTCATTGTGATTATAAATCAGATCGTACTGATAATATGAAAAATCATATTATGGCCCGTCATACAGGTGAGAAGCCTCTTCAATGTCCTCATTGTGAATATAAAACAGCACAACCTAGAAGCATGAAAAGTCATATAATGGCACGTCATACAAATGAGAAGCCTCATCACTGTCCTCATTGTGATTATAAATCAGCACGCCCTGATAATATGAAATATCATATAGTGGCCCGTCATTCAGGAGAAAAGTCCTTTCAATGTCCATACTGTGAAAATAAATTTACCAAATCTCAATATTTGAAAAGTCATATAATGGTCCATCATACAGGTGAAATGCCTCATCACTGCCCTCATTGTAGCTTTAAAACAGTTGAATCCAAAAATTTGAGAAACCATATTATGTCTCATCACACAGGTGAGAAGCCTCATCACTGTCCTGATTGCGATTATAAAACCGTTTCATCTCATTATTTGAAAAAACATATAATGTCCCATCACACAGGTGAAAAGCCTCTTCAATGTCCTCATTGTGATTATAAATCTGTACAACTTAGGAGTATGAAAACTCATATAATGGTCCGTCATACAGGCGAGAGGCCTTATCAGTGTTCTCATTGTGACTATAAATGTGTTAGATCTCAAGATTTAAAAAACCATATAATGGCCCATCATACCGGTGAAAAGCCTCATCAATGTTCTCAGTGCGACTTTACATCTGTTAGATCTCAAGAGTTGAAAAAACATATAATGGCCCGTCATACTGGTGAGAAGCCTCATCACTGTCCTCATTGTGGGTACAAATCTGTTAGACTTCAAGAGATGAAAAAACATATTATGGCCCGTCATACTGGTGAGAAGCCTCACCACTGTCCTCATTGTGACTATAAATGTGTTACTGCTCAAAATTTGAAAAAACATATGATCCGTCATACAGATGGAACCATACCAACGTAGATTGTAATAATATATTGTTATGATGCCAAAACACATCGTTGTGTCAAGACAATGACAAAATAAATATAAACATAAGACATGGTAATTGTTAAGTAATTAGCATTTTTACCTCTATAATGATATCGGGTTACTTTGTATTTGTATATATTTTTATTATATTTTTACTGTTAATAAATAAATATATTTAAATATATTTTCTGTTTTTAGATTTTGTTAATTTATTCCTTTCTTTTAATTAAATTATGTATGTATATATTGAATATAGGTACAAAGGTGTTTAAATTTATCTAGTAAAAAAGTTAATTATAAAGTAATAAAGGTAAGATAAGGTGACAGGTAAATAAAAAAATTAAAGATGCATTGTAAACATTAAATATAATGTTTACACGACCCATCTTACTTTTTTATATTACATATGGTCACTCAACAATCTTCCAAAATTTATATTCGTCCCACCTAGAGATATCCTAAAATACGAAGTTCTTGAGTTTTTCTTTGTACTACCATCCAACAGCCCTGCGAAGTTGGGTGAAATGTTGGTTAACTATAAATAGTTTTCTTTTATTATTTTGATACCTTTATTGACCGCAACCCAGACTATCTTCCTACAATTTTTGTTTATAATTTTCGCCTTCTCTAGTATTAAGATCTTTTTTAAAAAAAAAAAAAAATAGTACTAACTTCAATAGTTTCCACGAAATTTGGGGTGGTTTGTAAAAGTTAAGTGAGACATGCACGACACCAGATTTTTTTATTTATATATTTGTTTTATCATCCTACCCTGCTTTTGGTGTGTTTCAGCACATCCAAGGATGCCTAGAACCTTCACTTAAAATTATTTGAAAATTCTATAAAAACAATAAAGTCTGAAGTTTTCTTTTTCTTTTTTTAGTGTTTTATTATTAGATGAAACATGGTTTTATCTTAAATACCAGAATAGAGTGAACATCAATATACATTTTACAACCTTTTTTCTTCATTTTCTTTTTGAGGTTAGTAAATCAAAAAGTAAAATGAGTTTAACTTAACTGTTGAATAAGTTTGAATAAACAAAACATATATAAACTTACATACTTATCTGTATTTTGTAAACCATTAAACAACAATATTTCTGAAAAAATGGAATGAGACAAATTTTTTTTCATATCTTGAAAAAAAGAAAATTAATAAATTGATACACATTACAAGGTGATGAAATATGCATAATTATATTGAACTTTCCCCTTGGATTCCCTAAAGGCATTATAAGCTTATTTGCAGGGTCCAATTATGGTTGTTGAATAATATGGCTGACGCCAGTGAATTATTGGAACATAGAGGACCATTCTTCTGATTAGAGAAGACAAAATAATCTTTTTTTTTCGGATCCCTCCAAAACAGAAAAACAAAAACATGAAATTAGTAATAAATCGGATTGGATACAGACCCTTTTCTATGGTTGGTACTTTAAGGTGTAACATAGAGTAGGGGTATTCTTGATCTTGAGTTTAACATGTTAAATGGAGAAATAATTCCTTCTTTTACCATGTTAAAATGATATAACATGTAACACGGTTGAGAGTCTGTTACTGGGTCTGCTAAATGGAGAATGATGTCAGGCAACATACCAGCTGAGCTTGTCACCGTTTTATTTGTTGTCTGTTAGGGTACTCGTAGTTTGTGTTGTGGTAGCACACGTGGGTTCAAATCCCATCCTCGTCACCAACAAAAATTATCTTGTTAATAACTGGAAAATTAATGACAACCATTAGAATGCATTACAATTTTATTGGAATATTTACACTAACTGGATTAGGGAGGTTATCAAGTACTCAGCGTTGCCACAGTTTTTTTGTTTTCGAATTTTTAAAAAGACAATCAGTAGCTAAACTTTTACACTTCTACTTTTCACTTATTTTAGGCATGTTGTAATAAATTAATGTAATCAAAACTTAGAAGTAAACAATATCATGAAGTTTTGGAAGGAAAGGTTATAAAACAAGTTTCTTTGAAAATCCGCTAGGAGCTCTTATGCATTTACCATTTAACATAACTTTAAATAGAGCTGCTCACAATCGTGTACTTATAACATTTAACATGGTAAAACATTTTACATTTAACACAATATCATGAATTCCCTTGTGTTTGAATGGTCCATTCTGTGAGAAATAAAATAATAGTATCGTACATACATATATATTACTGTAGTATCGATCCTTTTTCCGTCTCTCAGGGAGCGATGGATTTTGACGTATGAGGTATCAAAAGAAAGAAAATTTCATAAAGAAGGGATGAATCTCAAATTCGTACTGGAACTTTAATGAGAGTTAATTAAAAATGAACCGTTTTTGAGATAGGACAAGAATTAGGCACGGTTCAAATCTCATTCTGAGGCAATAGCGAAATAATGAACATGGGAAAATTGAACTGCTCAACCGATTTTTATTTTCTATGGCTCAAATTATTCAATTAGATTGCGTGAATGATTTGAAACAAGTCCAGCCCAAGATCCTGAAAATTATTGTGTCAAATTTGTTTAGTATTTGCTTATATTTAACAATATTTTGAGCTAAAGACTTATTCAATTCATAGGTTTTATATAAAAATATTGAAAACATTTGTTGATTATGTCCGTACCTGAATATATAATGTTTTTTTGAGCGAACGGACAAATTTCCAATTTTCTTGTCTCAAATTATTCAGACCCGACGGTTTCCACTGAAAATTCGTTGCCCGCCTGTTATTTAAGCTAGTTATAGTTAATTAAGCTTACAGATAGATGAATCTTCACTGTAAAACTGAAGTGTCATTTTTCAGTGAGGCAACGTAATTGCTTATTACGTAAAATAGCCAAAACGTATACAGCTTTACCAATTGTGTGTGTTGAAAATGTAAAGACTGATGATAATATTGTATTGTTTATACTAGTGGTTCACAAACTTTTTTTGTGCTACCGCCCCCTTTCCAGGAAAAATATTACTTAGCGCACTCTGCAAATCAATTTTTTTTTTTAAATTTTAATAGCAATTAATATCCTCAATGCTCCTTACTTTGTCACAAATAAAATCATACATAAATACCTTAATGTTGCCTATGCAACCGATCTAGCCCGAACCAGATATCACTCCTTCCATTACAAACTCCCTAACCACTCAAACCCATGGTTTTGAAAAATATAGAGACATTAATACATATACATTTCCTATTAATTGCTATTCTTTTTTTTTTTTTAATATTTATTTATTGCTATTT
>NW_027114806.1:2260024-2260391 GCF_000696795.3 Halyomorpha halys
ACAAACTCCCTAACCACTCAAACCCATGGTTTTGAAAAATATAGAGACATTAATACATATACATTTCCTATTAATTGCTATTCTTTTTTTTTTTTTAATATTTATTTATTGCTATTTACAACTGTACATTATAATACATTTGTGGTGGCCATCGTCTTTTCAGGCGCCTCGGAGGATTGCCAGGAATGGAAGAGGAAGCAAGGCTAGAAACTAGTGGGTTAGGGAGTTTATTATGGAAGGAATAATATCGGGTTCAGGCTAGATCGGTTACGTAAGGAACATTTAGGTCTTTATGGATGGTTTTGTTAGTAACAAAATAAGGAGCATTGAGGATTTTACGAAGGATTTTGGATTGTAAAGATTGGAT
>NW_027114806.1:2262871-2274413 GCF_000696795.3 Halyomorpha halys
CGCTCCAAAGAAGACGAGACAACGTCCACCAGTGGATGTTCAATGTCCAGATAGTGGAGTAGGATGTTCCGAATCCAAACTGGTGATCTGGGATTAAATGATCTGAATCCAGGATGGGGTATAGGCGTTTCAAAATAAGTTTTTCGAGGATTTTTCCCACGATCGGTAATAGAGAGATGGGACGGTAAGAGGATGGGTGTTCTGGCGGCTTTTGGGGTTTGGGGATCATTTTGATTATAGATAGTTTCCAATTGATAATAGTATAAATAAATCTGTAATTAAAAGTTTTTTAAATTCAATAGAAAAGTGACAAAATAGGGTTAGTTTTAAGTTAGGGATAGTTTTAAGCAGAATTATATTAAAGATTGTCCTTAAGAATGGCCGAATTGGCCAAAACATTGTACTTTCAAAGAAATAATAGAGAATTTTTTGAGACTTAACTTGGATAAAAATCACATTTACCCTTCGACGTAAACCCATGACCTCTTCCCCTACAATATCCTTTAATAACACGTCACTTATTCCTGTCGAACAGATCCGTTACTTAGGACTACATCTCGACAAACGACTGACATGGAATCCTCATACAAGACTAAAAAGACAAGAAACTGCTCGTAGATTCCGACTATTGCAACATTTACTATACAAACGGTCTAAATTGCCAATCCATTACAAAAGACTAATCTACATGACTATTATAAGGCCTATCTGGACATACGGAGTTGAGCTTTGGGACTCCACTAAACCATCTAATTCCTCTCGAATCCAATCCTTACAGTCCAAAATCCTTCGTAAAATCCTTAATGCTCCTTACTTTGTCACAAATCAAGTCATCCATCAGGACCTCAATGTTCCATATGTTGCCGATTTGGCCAGAACCAGATACCGTTCCTTCCATAATAAATTTCTCAATCACCAAATCCACTTGTTTCTAACCTGGCTTCTCCTTCATTACCTAATAATCCTTCTAGGCGTCTGAAAAGAAGATGGCCTCGAAATCTTCTCCTCTAGAAATGTTATTGGAGTTCTATCAGTGGGTTGATTCTCCACATGTTTTTATCATGTCACTGTCACCTACAGCAAATTTACTTGTTGTATATATGTGTATACAGTTGTAAATATCAATAAATAAATTATTAAAAAAAAAAAAAAAACTTGGATAAAAATTATTTTATTTAAACTAATTTACTTTATTTTTGGGATGGGAAGAGCCACAGTTATCATCCCTTCTCGAGTTTCCCAAAATAAAAACACCATAATACGAGGACACTCTTATGAACGGCAATACTGCGCCAGAGGAGAGTGTGTTATCTGTAAATAATTATAATTACCTATTTCCTAGTCATATTAGTTATTCTACTAGTCATTGTTTTAAATTAGGGTAAGGAATTAACAAAGTTATTCCATGTATGGAATATTTATAACAGTCTTACAATTTTTCACTAGTTCCTTTGATGGACTGAAATATTGACTTGATCTTGGTAATTGTTTGCTTATATTTCCTCTTTCTTACATTTTAAATATTTCTATTATAACTGCTATACATTCATCCAATGTTATAAGTCAACCAAAATTTATAAAAAAATCTTGTATGTTTTTTTACTAATATGTTTCAAAGCAATATGACTATGTAATCACTTATAAAATTAATGGATAGTTTTATATGTTTGTAACATGTATTGTCCTTTTTTTTGTTATGTTTTTGATAGGTAACTAACAAATATAACACATTTCCAAGCTGTAAAACATACAATTATATATTTTTATGTTTATTTTTGTTTTTCATTATAATAATTATTGTTTATTGAATAAAGTTTAATTATTCTGAATAGTATTTTTTCTCTAGTAATTTCTTTGAAGTTCTATATGAAGATTGAGTTATCCCTCCTCCTGCAGATCATTTAGAATCATGGTATGTTTGGTGACATTGGATATGAGAAGGAACCTAAAACCTATAACAATCTCTGCATTTACATGCATATATTCAAGATTGCTCTTGAAAATCCTGAATTTAGGCTAAACAAAAATAAAATAAAATAAAATATTCCTTAGTTTTAAATAATTTTATTTTACAAATACACGATTTGTACACTAATACTTAACAATGTGACATTTATCATATTTACATGTTAACTAAACTCTTTCTCTTCTTAAAATATGTTTGCTCAAAATACCAAAGAACATATATATATATTTTTTCAATCACTTTCTCAATTATAAAAAATTCAACATTAATAAATGTGTGACCTTTCTTGGCATTAAGTGCAGTAGGCCGCTCATTCGAGAATTCGGAACGACCGATAGGTCGCTAAACATATAATAAAAATATAATTTAAATTTTTATTTATTTTTATCTTTTTTTTTTTTTTACATAATACACATATAAAATCCCGCTAACACGGAATACAAAACTGAATAATAGTGGCCACTGCAGTCAGTCTTTCACAATCTATAATAAATATATTTAGTAGTACATTTATTTTATAATACATACTATTGAAAAATAGCAAATAGATACAAAATATTTATAAACATAATATTATGAACAAAACCATTATGCAGTAGATTTAGAATGAGGACAAATACTGAGTGATAAGCTTTGTGAAAGTTTATTGTGCAGATTTTCATTTACATTATGAATATTAAATTTAATAATAATTAATATTTTTAATTCACTTTGAGTAAATATGCAATGAACCTAGAGACACAAATAAACATCCATAGCAATATATACTAATATTGATAAATTTTAATCATCAAATATTTTCTTATAAAGTATTAACTATACAACATCAAATTGACGATGACCAAAGGGCTATGCATTTATTACAAGCTGAAAATAAAATTTAACATCAAATATAAACATATAAAATGCATATACTATACACACATGCATAAAATAACAGCATCAGCAACCTTTGCCATCAATTTATATAAATTACAAAAAATTTTTCCCAATATTACTTAAGCGAATTGGATGTTGCCAAAATATTCAAGGTCACACATATAACTAACTATATACAATCACAATATTTGAGCCCTTATAAAGGGTAAAATTATACTTGAATTTAGAGCCCACGTTAAATGTAATCGTAAATATAATATATATATAAATGATAGACCGAATTATGGAGAAGATGGTCGGGGGTGCGGTCAAAAAGAAACAAAAAAATAACTTATAAAAACTACTTATTTGCTGATTTTTTATAAGATACAAAAAAGTAAATTAAATAATGCTAAAATTATTTAAATATAAGTGAAAATAAAATTATATACAAATGAAAAAAATAAGAAATAAAAATAGTTATAGTATAAATTAGGCAATGATAAGTATACATTCATAAAAAAAAAAAAAAACTAATAAACTACTCACTTTTACTTATTTATTATTATTTTTATTTTTTATTAATTCTTTTTTAACCTTTAATTGCTCTCACCTCACTTCTTTATTTTCTGTCTTTTAGTGTTAAAATTGTTTTTCTCATATTTAATTTTTTAATTTTATATGTGTATGTCTCCTGTTCATTTTTAACCTAATAGTTTACACAATTTGTTTTTTTCATGTACATATACTTATCATTGTCTACTTTATACCATAACTATTTTTATTTATTCTTTTGGTTCATTTTTATACAATTTTCTTTTCATTTATTTTTTTTTCATCATATTTATCCTACCTTAATTTACTTTTTTGTATCTTATTATCCTACAATGCCAAAATATTTTTAGTTCTTTTTGTATATTTTTGGCCCCGATGAAGCTCTTCAAAGTGGGGCGAAACATCGGCAAATAAATAGTTGTTAACTATTTGTTGGTTCCTTTTGACTGCACTCCCTGACCAACTTCTTCATAATTTAAGTAATCATAAATACAGCACAGCTTTACAACGGATATGAAATATTTACAGTTGAATCCAACATTTTTTTTTTTTTTTTTTTACACATAGGTATGTACATGTTCGACTTTTGAATCACATGGACAGTAGCCTAAGAGATAGCGATGAGTCCGGTACGTGGTATGCTTTAGCAGTCCTTGGTATACTGTGTCAGTACCATGCTGAGTTTGATTCCGTTCAGTTACCTGTTAAGACAATGGAAGGCCACAAGTTGGTTGGGTCATTTAGTAGCAGGTTTAAGGTAAAACTTTTTGGGTAACTTGATCGGTGGCTGGGTTTTTCTTTTCGGCATCGGTGAACCAGCCACGTATGACCTCCCGGACCGGATCTGAAAGAAGAATTAAATCAGATATTTTATTTTTGAAAATTGAAAATTGCATAATAAGAAATATTAAAAACTTATTTATTAGTGCCAACTTCTCAGCCAGAATTTCTAGCCTTCATCTTGGCTAAAAACAAGATAACAACCAATGGATATATAGAATGATTAGAAAATAAGAAAGTAATTAAAATTATGGATACATAGTGGTGACTGATGTGAATAGTTTAGTTATCTTGTTTTCTGTTCATAGCCCTGATGAAGGCCTGGCTGAAACTTAGGCACTGATAAATAAATGTTTACTTATTTGTGCTCTTCACTGACCACACCTCTAACCACTTTCTCCTCACATTCATTCATAGTTTTGTTAATACTGACCAAGAAGTTTCAAAGCATGGATGCCATACCATCTGTTAGCTGTATAAATAACTACATTAACTTCTAAACTATTCAGAAAATATTGTCAATTTATTATGTAGTTGAATTAGTCAGAGAGCCTGTGCAAAATAATTGACATGTGAACTTTAATAGCACTGTTTTGAACCTTTATTGCATTGTCAATTAAGAAATGGAAATCCACCAGTCAGATCATGCAACCTCAAAAAATGACAGCTATTTCAGAACTTTAAAAAAAAAAATATTAATTTTTCATTCGGAGCACTATATCTTAAAACTACCAACATCAGTAGAAAAACTAATAGAAAATTATTTAAAGTTGGTTAAATTTTCAAAAAATATGAGCTATTTACGTCCAATAGTTCCCCAGGTATAGGTTTTTAGAAAGTAATATTTCATAAAAAATGTACTGAAAAATGATGATGTACATCTCTATTAGCACTCAAATTAAAGAAAATTTAATCAGTTATAAAGTAATTACTGACACTTATCTTCATGGGAGTAGTAGTTTTCATTATATTTAACAAAATAAATTAACAAAGTATTGATTTATATTTGTTCAGACAAAATTTCATACACAAAATTTATATCATATGCAAATGTAAAAAAAAAAACTACTGCTCCCACGAAGATAAATGTCATAAACTACTTTATGTTAAATTAGCTTTATTTTGTGTGCTGCCAGACATCTGTAAGCCAATGACTCCTGAGATATATTTTTTCATAAATCAAAAATTTTGTCCAAACAACTATAAATCAATATTTTGTTAAATTTAATGAAAACTACTACTCTTATAAAGATAAATGTCATAAACTACCTTATGGGACATTAAACTAGCTATACTGGAAGATCGACAATTGACTGCGTGGAATATTAAAAGGAACATTGTCAGTCTGGGTGAGGTCAGAGAAAAAATTCAATTAGTCATAAAACTACTTCAGTTTTTTCTTTAATCGCACCTGGACTATGTTCCTTTTATAAACTAATTTTAAATTGAGTGCTAAAAGACATCTGTACGTCTCATGGTTCCTAAGATAAAGATTTAGATTTTTGCTCCTCTTGGAGTTGAAAGTACATGTTATGTCAGTGAAGCTACTATCATGTTTTTTCACTGTAATAATTAACAGCCATAGATGTGTTGTCACAACAACTGTTGTGATGTAAACTACATGAGAGCTGCCATTAGCTAGGTCTCTAGACTGTTTAAAATAAAATGACATTGACTTCTTGATATTTAAATTATTAATTCTGACGCAATTATTTGATACAATAATCATTTCATGGGAGAAGAGCGGCTCATTGGTAAGGTACTGTACTACTAATTTCAAGAACTCAGGTTCGAATCTGGCTGTGACAGATAATTATTTATTCTGCCACTGTAGCTGTGAGTCAACCTGGTGGGTTTGGCAGCCTTTTGGGGTCCACCCAGCCTCATAAAGTTGGTACCTTTAAATGGGGAAATATTAGGCAATCGAGCATGATTCTGACCAAATCATCTCCTACTTTACTTCCTTACAAAGTACCCCGGACCCCTGACTCTTCATGGGTTGTAGTGGTATTTATTTTTATTAGTCAATTCATCAATCAGGACATAATTTCATTTCATTAATAATCATTTTACAAATATATTGTGAGTACGATTATAAAATAAATTATTTTAACAATAATTTATTTAGATTTTTTTAATCAGTTATTTTGATGAAATCTCACAACATTTCCAGGAATATTCGATGTCACTTGAATTATTTGAGTGTCATGTTTAAGAATGTCCTACCAAGAAACAAAACCTCTTTGCATTGACAATATTAGCATAAGATGCACAATACCAGTTACCAGATGCATTGGAGAATGTTCAGGTCTTAAAACCACATTGCTGATATAATAACTTAGTTTTTACACCACCGAACAATTTTTTGACTTGGTTACTATTCTACTAAATGATTCAATTATTGCACAGTTTTATATATTAAAAAACAAAAAAAATAAATAAACTGAGAGAATAGATTTAAAAATGAAAACTAAATTACCTCATCTCACTTGTAGCGTTGCAAATAACAGAGCGAAAAGAATAAGTATTGCAAGGCAAGCTATAACGGCAATAATTGTTACTGTGACAAATGGCGAATATTCGGGCGGTTTTGTTCTCCTGTACTGTGGCTCCTCGGCAGAAAACACTTCATAACTTCTCCTTTTGCCAGCAGCTGCGGAGTGAGTCATTTCTTCTACACAAAATCATCAATTCACTTTGTTACAAGTTTCTCAAAATGCTTTATCTACGATAAAATATTAAAAACAATTTTTTTTTAATTAGTTGTAATGAAAAGCTCTTACTTATAAAATTTCTTTATTTTAACAGATCATAAACAACATTTCTGGGCCATTGCTCTATCACTAGATACTATAAATATAATTATATACTCTCATTTCATAACTAAACTGGTCAGCTTATTTAGTCTTAGGTATAATAGTCACACTAATCATTATTGCTGTCAAATTATTTTTAAATAAATTAATAAATAAAATTTCATATTTAATAAATAAGGAGAAATCTATGAGGATTATATAAACAAGACTTGCGATGGGGCGATAACCTGAAACATTGTTTATGATATATTACAATAAAAAAATTTAATAAGGAAGGGTTTTTCACTATAATTCATCTGGATTATCTCTATAGGAAGTCTGGTGAGTCAATTCATTTAAAACTTTTTGAGGTTAATGACTTCCATTTTGAATGAATAATTAATAAATATTTCATTCAAAATGGAAGTCATTAAACTCAAAAAATTTTAAATGAATGAACTATACAGTGGAATTCATTAAATAAATGCAAACTTGTCCAGTAATGAACCTATAATATTAAAACAATGTTTTATTAAAATAAATAGTAAAAAGAGATCTATTGTTACAAATCACAAACATTTGTTGTGCCCACATTATTAAATGTTGATCATACTATTATATAAAAGGAAGTACAATTTTTCGTTTATAATCACTAACCAAGAAAATTACTGAACCACTCTTTACCAAATTTTTACTTGGTTCATTGTTTCAGAAAGGTTTAGAAATGTATTCAGCAAGATATTTCATGACAAACTCTATCACCATGACAATTGACTGGTAGAAAATGGCTACAATGTACATTCCCGACAATATGTACCAAAGAATAATAAGGAGCTGGATGAGGGATCTCCTTAGCTAACTGATGAAATTAATTAGTTGGGAGGTATGTAGTATATATTGTATGTAGGGTACTGATCTCAATCATACCATTGTTGTAATTTTGTAAAATATCTTTTACACATTTGCAAGTTGTAAATTTATAAATTAAGTCAATAAAAAAGTATATACATTTCTGATATAACAGATATCGACAAGCAAAAATATTAATCCAAACAAATAATTTGTTCAAATTCTTAATTTTCTTTATTTATTTTTAAGATTTTGTGCTTCTGTGTGGATCTGACTGTGTCGGAAACATCTAAGGCTACTGAAAAAGAGCTTCCTCCTGATCTACGAAAGAATAGTTCTCTGTCAAAAAAGTTGCAGAGAATGGGTTCTTGGATTACTGAAAAGTTTGGATTACGGATTAGGGAAATTGGTGTAAAAAAAATTCAGCAATATGGATGTTCATAACTATGTAACTATTTAATTTTTTTTTATACATATTTTATTAGAAATTTGACAATGAAGTTTTAAAAAGTGGATAGTTTTTTATGAAGTCTGTTATTTATGTATTTATTTTTTTGCTGGTACTTCTGGAGAAACTTCTCGTAGAGGTTGTAAGGGAAGGACTTGCTGCCACGGAGTATCATTCTTTGTTGCCCACTTAAGAGTGTGAAAAAAAGTATTAATAAAAAATGAAAATTATTCACTGTATGGATTTATTTAAAACATGATAAAAAAAAAGAGTTCACTACCAAAATTTGCATTTTACATATTTCTTATATTAATTTAATTAGTTTCACAGAAACAAATGATTTATGCAAAAGACATGTATTTCTAATTCCAACAAAAGATAAACTCTTTACCCGATATCAAAACTGTAAAAATTTCTGCTTTCAATGTTTAAGGTGATTACAATAGCTTGCCTATAGATCGGGAAGTTAAAATGTTCTTAAACATGTACACTTTTATTTAATTAAAAATGTCATTGCCTGCTGAGTTTTCTCAGAAAATGTTGCTTTTTTTTTTTATTTATATATTTTTTCTTTATGCCAATTCAGATTACTGGAGTGTTTTGAGCTCGAAAGTTTGGATTACTGAGATTACACTATACCTATATACCTATACGTATATTACTATACCTATACCTACATTACTAAATATGTGTCAGAATCTGTATCAAATAGTTACAATTTTAATTTATTTTCAGCTTTCAGATATTAAAAAATATAGAAATTTCTCATATATGAAGTGAGAAATAAATTTGAACTTACTTAGCTGGCTATCTGAGAGCTGCGACAAAGAGGCTGATGGTATGCAAGTACCGTCATGTAGTAAACTACCTTTGTCACAAACAGTGCAGTTCTCGGACCCTGGTCCTGCACATTCGCTACAGCTAGAATGGCAAGAGTAGCATAGGCCCGAGCTGTCATCTTGGTACCTCTGCCTGGCGCATGTTGTACACGCATACGCTCCTCCACCTGCAAACATTAGAGTATCTTTTAACTTTTTATAGGGTTCTGATAAGTATAGTCAAGTTATGTAATAGAAAGTTGAGACATTTTGTTATTCTTGAGACGTCAGCAGTCAATGCTACTGACCTTCTCCCATAGGCAACGAGGATGTTATTGCTCAGCATACTGCTATTCTTTCTTTTTTCATACCCCTCTAATATATTATTTTTTTATTATTATGGCACTACAGTACCTACAAGAATCTGGGCCTGCTCCATCACAGCCAACCAATCTAAATCTCTAAGTCTCTTGCTCTCTCTTTTCATCTTTCAACATTTAACTGTCTTAAATCTTCCTCTATGTCATATAGCTATCTGATCCAGGAACATCCTGTTTTCCATTTCCCATCTGGTTTGCCATAAAGCATCTTTTTGGGTATCCTTTCATCTGACATCCTAACCATCTTATTCTTGCTCTTTTCACTTGGATGTTGATTCCCTAAACAGTTCTATCAGCTCCTCATTCATCCTTTTTATCCAAATTCCTCCTCCCCATATCCTTCTTAATATCTTTCTCTCCCAGGAGTTGAGCATCTGTTCTACTTTTCTTGGCAAGGGTCAAGTTTCTCCCCCATAGATCACTACTGGCCTTATGATGGTTTTGTAGATAACAACTTTCATTCTTTTAGATAGAGCTCTAAAAAACATCAATACTTTTTTGCAATGAGAAATAAAATCTATTTCCTGCTGTTATTTTTGCTTCTATTTCACTCTCTACTTTGTTGTCATCTGTAACCTCTCTAATGTATACCCTGTCCAAAATCCTCTCTTTGTCTTTTGTTCTGTAGCCACTAGTCAGTGCAGTTCTTTTGTATTGTTATGGCTAGTCGGTGCGGTCATCAGTTCCATTAGCATATGTCTCACTATATTTCTCATGTATAAATTATTAAAGTAAATTCTTTTGAATTGCGGTTTTCATGAGACAAAAATGTGGTCTACTGGTACTAGTTTTCTCTCAAGTCATTTTTTGTCCTTGAAGAAAGCTAGATAGTGGAGGTCCTGATAGCTGACTCAATTAGGAGGAGCACAAAATCTATAAAACCATGAAAAAATAATGGGAGTGAGATATGAAGAAGTTGAGAACCCATTTGTGAAAGTGCAAACAGAGAGCACCACTTTCCTTGCTAACTATGTGCAGAGTGAACCAGTCTCTAGATTTAATTTTGTGGTAAAAGAATTTGAGAAGGATAATCAAGTAATAACTCCAAAAATACTTAACCTGGCAGAAATGCTCTGGAAGAGCTCCGAATGTGCTAAGGAGGAAATCTGATAGGCCAATTTATTCCCCTGTGCTCCATGGGAAGTGAGTTTGATTTATAGTGGGGATAAAATTAAGTGAATAACAAGGATTATCTTATTGGATGAGAAATTAATTTGAATGGTAGATATTTTTTAGGAACTGAGAAAATTAGGAATCAGTTTGTAGTGATGGGGCTCACCAATTTTCTTGGATCGATCCTCCAAGTCAGTCAGTTGTCCTCAGTCTAAACTGTGAATGTTCACATGGGTTTGTGCCTGTCTGTGTATCTGGGTTTATGCCTTGAACATTGAAATATATTCTGCCGTAGTCAGTAGTTCTAGTGTGGTACCTATGAAGTTGGTATCTGATAATTCTTGTCTCGATGTGCTCTATATACTTATGAGATGCATTCTATAAGTATATTTACTTGGGCTCTTTGATTACTATGAATTACTTTAATTGATAATGTACAGAACAATTTGATATTGACATTGTTATATAGTAACATAAACATTTATTCATGCTAATAACTAAAAAAATATCATACTAACCATTGCAAGTGGAACAGAAGTGATGGCAGTTGGTGCAGCCATGCGGTGTACTGTACATATTACGAGGGCAGTGCAGGCGACATTGTCCTCTTGCCAAGGATCTTCCTTCTGTACATTTGATACATTCATCCCGTCTTCCTCCAAAGCATGATGAGCATCCTGGCCAACATTTCTTGCAGACATTTCCCCATCGATACCATCTTTCAATAAAAAAAGAAGTGAAATTATGATACATTTAAATCAAAATAGCTCTATTCATAATTTCATATTAAAAAATTTATATGGATTGAAAACAAGGATTAAATGCTACCTAAACACAGTGATTTATGTAAAAATATGTAATTTATTTTAATTCACCTTCTAACTGAAGTACAAGTATAATCCCACAAGTAATATCTTTTTTTTTTAATACACAATTCTGTTTATTTATCTTTTTCTAAGTTATTTATTTATTTTTAAATT
>NW_027114806.1:2274936-2276452 GCF_000696795.3 Halyomorpha halys
TAAGAGTGGAATAGAGAGGATAAAATGTATACTTTTAAGAACCAAACAAGAAGGGGAAACTACTATTTCTAAATTATATTTGTTATGCGTACTGGAAATATTAACATTTGATGAGTCTATAAATTTAAATAAATCTTGCATATTAAATTCAATTCTTGTGACGGATCACCGGAAAAGAGGAATATTAGATTGATAAAAAAAAATTGAAAAAGGAACAAAAACAAATTTTTAAAAATGTAATGTAACTTAGCTATATATAAAAAAAAAAAGAGAACACTTCATTGTTTGTTAATCTGTTTATATTATAACTTGTAGGATTGACTAGTACACTGGGTGTTATAGCAACCCAATATATTTGGGCTACATTGCTAGTTGAATAAAGTATCTCTCTCTGTTTACATCATTTTAAATTTTGAACATTTAACTATTTTTCTATATATACTCTGCGATAGCATTGATATACTACTCTAATGTCCTTAAGAAAGTGTGACTCTGTTAATGACACATGTTATTCAATTAACCAGATGCACATCATCATGAGCATGCTATAGACATGTATAGTGTACTATGCTCTTTTTGAGTAAATAGTATATTTTTATATATAAAGGGATTTTAATATGTTTTTATTTATGTACCTTTTTAGTATTGTTCATTTTCTATGTTAAACCAAAAAGCAAACTAACCAATTTTCATGAGTGAAATATGCAATCACAAAAGAAGTCGTGCAAAGCCAAGATAGCAGCACCAAGATCGCCATCACGCGAGTCCTGCATAAAGTTTGTACAATCGCGGCCATGTTAAACAGATTCAAATATTCTAAAAACTCTATTTTAACTTTTCATCATAATTGTAAATACAGTAAATTTAAGAAAAAATAGAAATCAAGAAATAGTGCTAAAGAATTATATTCAGAAAGTAAATCATTTGCAAAAATCCAAAACTGTTGTGTGACAATAGATGTTTAAATGGAACATTGAGACAGGTTTTGGTTTTTGGCATGCATTTGTTGCTTAGGCGCGGGCGGGGAATGATGTTTCCTGGATGAGGAAGTCCTCATCATCTCTAGAGTGGACATCTTGAAAAAGGAGACATCGAAGAGTCACCCATGAAGAAAAAAAAGATTCTTTGTTTGGATCGCCCAACAACACACTTCGTTGGATTGTGAGTAAAAAAAAAAAACTTTTAGATGACCAATGCTTTGTTTCATTAGTGTTTACTGAAAGATTGTTAACAGCAAGTGTTGTTTTATTGAATAAGAAGACAAAGGAAATCAACAAAAGATGATTCTATGAAATTGGTTAGTTTTGTTCTACCTTAAGTTGAATACATTTGTAAAAGAGATATAAATTAGTTTAAGTGTTATTAATAGTAAAATAGTATGTTCTGATTGCCTAGAAACCCTCCCTGAGATTAAGAGTCTATTAAATTATAAATTTTTTTTTTAATATTTATTTATTGCTATTTACAACTGTACATTATAATACATTTAGTAAATTGGATCTAAGTTAAATTGGAG
>NW_027114806.1:2277065-2280827 GCF_000696795.3 Halyomorpha halys
AACATTTCTGTTTGTCCCATAATGCAATCTTTCAGCTTAGGCCCGGTACATGCAGTACATGAAGAATGGCATTCTACACACCTGAAAAATAATATTCAATGATATACAATCGAATGTTTATTACAGTATTTATGTTACTTTCAATTCACCTATATATGAAATAAATATTTAGGGGAAGAATTAAAGGGTTCTAATGATTTTGGTTAAACTCAATATATTAATATATAATTAAATGGTCTTCAATATCAATTAAGCCTTATCCTTATTGAAACAGTTTTAAAAGGCTTAAATGCCAAATTTTGAAATGGCTTCCTCTAAAGTACATTTAATTTTGTTTGTTTGAAATAATTAACCAGTTCACATTTTTGCTGGTAATGAAAAATAGATAAATATAAATTATGAAAGGACTTGATAATTAACTCAAGGAGAAATGAGGACAAACATTTTTTCTTGATTGAAAACACATTTCCAAGAATAAGAGTAGGAATATAGATATATCATATACCAATGATACAATGATAAATGGAAAGTCAAAGAATTAACTTAAATATATATATTTAACTTATAAACTCTAAGAAGGTTATGGAAAATGGCCAAAAACATATAATGATGTATGTATAAGTTATAAAAATCTTTTTGAAAACATATTATAAAAGAATATATAAATGTGGTATTCACTCGCAAATAATAAAGTAGCTAGCGTTTCTTTTCTTTACCTCTGATGCCTGTTTTGAAATGTCCCTGTAGGACATGAAGGCAAACAAGAATGGTTATAAAAGACTAGGTGAGCTTCGCAGGAAGTACATTGGTTTGGGCTTTCTTGACAGGTAGCACAGTTCTCGGAGCAACTTAAGCACTTTCGATTCTCAGTATCTGAAAGAAATATGTTATTTATTTTAGATAAATATATATTTCTATGAATTAAAAAAAAAAATGCAGCAATAAGAAAAATTAAATTATTATGCCATGGAATTCTAATTTTAAAACAGTAAAAATAGCTTAAAATTTAGATTGTAAGGGTAAACTAATTTCTGTTAATGGATTCTTATATAAAAATGTTTGAAAAACACGATGGTAACAAGTTTATCATGAGAGTCTGTTGGCCTAATATAACAGATTTTTCAAATCAAGATTATTAAAAATTGCTTTAATTCGAATTACAGTACTTTCAGAAGTGATTGGTTTTGGGTTTGAAATGAAAAAAATGTAGAATAGGTTCAGCCCAATATATGAGGAATTGGGTCAAAATAACTATTAATGATTCTTTATTTAATGCATACTGTTTTCAATTTGAGTTTCTACATGTCTAAATTAATTTATTTATATAAGAAATTGTTGTCCCATGTAAAAGCTTTTCTCTAAATATTTAAAATGAAAAACAGTATATTGTTCTAGGACTAGGTCCCATTAGAACAATTACAAAGGTAATTTTAATTTTTTAATAACATTTATTGGCTATAAAACAGTGTGGTCACACTTAATTATAACTTATATACAGAGAAGAAAAAATAGATTAATTTAAAAACTAACTGACTAAATAAAAAACAAAACAAAAAGGTAATTACAAAATATCTCTACTATCATAATAATGGATTAGATTGGTGAAGCAAAAGGTAGTTAAATAGGAGGGATTTAAACGAGGGAAGGGTTGGTACATGACGTTAAAGATACACGATGTTAGAGGGAATGGAGTTCCAGAGATATGCAGCTCGGGTAAAAAACGATTTATCAAACGCAGCAGTTTGGTGAGGTGGAGGGTAGATGTCAGTTAAACGGGACCTGGCAGATTGGACAGAGAATTTGAATTGCAGGTTTTCTAGGATATAGGATATTTCAATTTTCACTTCTAGGATATTTTAATTGTTTTTATTATTATTCCTAGAATAATAATAAAAAAAAATAACAACGAAGCTTAATAATTTTTGAATAGGAAAGAATCTAAAATATGAATTTTTATTCATTTCATTGATGTTGAAATTGTTAAATTAAAATAATTTTAGTTGTGTTATTTTTCTATATAATAAAAAAATATGTAGACATATGTTATTTTATTTATTTTTTTAAACCTATTAATGATAAAATTTGTATATACTGAAGAATAATGTAAAATAAAAATAACATCAAACTATATATAAAGAATGAAACTGTGATAAGTTTTTAGTATTATTATATAATTCTATGTAAAAACATGAAGGATTAATTTGCTTCATAAGGTTTTTTTTCCAATAGTCTTTCTGATTGATATTTACTAATAAAATTATTAATATTTGTATTGACTGTACCTTGATAGTATGTGTGTGGACAGGCCATAATACAAAGTGCCAAATCAGTGACATAGAAGAGATGAGACGCACAGGTGAGGCAACTATCTCTCCCGGGGCCGGTACATGAAAGGCAGTCCTTATTACACTCCAGACATTCTTTACTTGTCCTATAATAACCTTCAGGACACTCTGCAACGCACCTCCTTGGGGAAAAAATTGTTCAATAATTAAACTTTATACAATTATTTTTAATGAGGTGTTAATAGCTACAACAATTAACAATTAAAAATGTATTATTATTTGTTGATAATAATATACAAACTTTGAAATATATATAACAATAATCAATAACAACTACAATATCTACTATAACAATACTATCCACTTTATATAACAATAATATCTTCTTAGTTTATTGTTGTGTATATTACCAAGTTTGTTTTTTATTTTGTCTGGATAATTAATATTCATCGATTTTGCCCTGAATAGACAACATTTTCTACTTTGTCAATAGTGGAAAAAATCATAACTACCATGATACTATTGGCAACTTTTATCCCTCTTTGGGGCAGTATATGCCGTTTATAAATCTTTCATTTTTTTTATTTTGGATCAATTACTTTTATTTATCACGTTTTGGCTAGATCTAAATGGTACATTTTTCCAGTAAATATATTTATGCCTCTCTCTATGTATATTTATATTTATGTCTTATTGCTCTGTTATTTTGAAAGCAAATTGGATAATTCTGGATTGTTTAAAAAAGATGGCAATAATGGGCCATACAAAAAAGATTTCTGATTCTTAAGTTTGTTTTCTTAAATATATATTTTACGTAATGTTCAATTATATCTCGATGTTAATCATTAATTAAATATTTTTATTGGGGACATAAGAGATGATAATTGGGCACTTTTTCATTCCGTGCATCAGTGCCACAATGTAATAATTGAGTAAATTTCTGGTAGTTAATTCATGAAAAATTTGTTTGATATATTTTTTTCTAAAATCCAAAACACTTATAAGAATTGAAATAAAATGAAGTGCAAACTTAACTCCAGGAATCAAATATTTAGAGTCTAGAAAAACATATAGTCATTATTCAGGATTTCCAGAAAATATGCAAAACCACAATATAATTTTATCTCAGTTCATCTTATAATAAAAAAAGAAAAGTGTAAATATATTAGAAGCTTAGTGATATAAATGCTACTGGAACATACTTATTTAATTTGAAATGTAGACAAGAAATGCACTGTGTGTTTTGTGGACCATAGCAGCCAGTTTTGTCGCATTCTTCATGACAATCATAGATAATTTCCAACCCATCTTCAATATTGTTGTCCTCATAGTTTTCTCCTGGGACCTGTGAAATAAATTTAGTATCAATATTTCTAAAAATTAACACATTTATGCAATTAAAATTCATTGTATTTATTCTCAGGTTGAAGAACAGTATGCATTTAAGGACTTATTGGAAAATTCGTTAATTAACCTT
>NW_027114806.1:2281838-2282929 GCF_000696795.3 Halyomorpha halys
AAAGGAAGATGGTCATAACCATGTGTAATATATTAAAGGAAGATGGTCTGACCGTGTGGAATATTGTAATATCCTCTTTTATGAGTAAATAGTTATTTTTATATATAAATGATTTTAGTTATGTTTTTATTTTATGCATTAACGTTACATATTGTTCATTTCTTTTGTTGAACCAAAAGGCAAGCTAATCAATTTTTATGTCTATAATAAATATGTTATTCAAAACAAAGCTAAGATGGCGGCATTTGTCCTTCCAAAAATCCATTGAATCGCCATGTTGTGCTGATTCAAATATTTTAATGGGAAGTTAATGATTGAATGATTGAAATTACAATAAACTTGACTTTTGTTCATTCATTGCGGGAGATAGATGACATTGCCTAGAGGCAGGATGTCTGAAAGATCCCTTAGCTACTCTCAGTGGTAGACATCTTGAAAAAGAAGAGATCGAAGAGTAACCCAAGAATAATAAGGGACTCCTTGGATCGCCAAACAACACGTTTGGTGGATGAGAAGTAAGAAAAAAACTGTTAGTTACAATGCTTTATTTATTAGTGTTTGTTTACTGAAAGATTGAACAACAGTCAGTGTTATTTTGTTGAGAAAATTATAAAAAGAAGATTCTATGAAATTGGTTAGTTTTGTTCTACCTAAAATTTAATACATTTGTAAAATAGCTATTAATTTAGTTTGAGTGTTATTGGTAAAAAAGTGTCTGTTTCTGATTGCCTAGAAACCGGCCTGAGATTAAGAGAATAATATTATATATAAACAAAAATAAAAATTCTCATATTTATTTAATATTTAATCTTTTAATTTTACCTTGTCATCTTCAAAACTATACCTTAGATATGAGAATTAAGTTAAAACTACATAAAATTCCACTTATTTTATTTTATCTTAGGCACTGGTGGGGAATAATGTTTCCTGGATGAGGAAGTCCTCTTCATCTCTTGTCTAGCGCAAAGGTGGACATCAAAGAGTCACCCAAGAAGAATAAGGGACTTTTTAAAACTATATAAAATTCCATTTTATTTTAAATAATTTTTGGATATTACAATATAAAAGGAAGCTGGTCTGACGGTGTGTAA
>NW_027114806.1:2285117-2285770 GCF_000696795.3 Halyomorpha halys
TCGACATTGGACGTGCTCCAGGTACCGTACCTCATTGAGGCTACCCTCACAGCCAGTCACATTTGTACTCACAGAAAGTTTACTCTCATAGTCTGTTTATATTTTCTTTAATTTACTTTGTTTATTTTTATATAATTTTTTTAAACTTTTATTTCAAGTTATCTATTCTCTTACATTGTTATATTATTTTATTTTGTTGTGTCGTTTTTAGCCCTGATGAAGCCCAGCAAAGTGGGCTGAAACGTTGGCTAACAATAAATAGTTTATTTACTATTTGAGTAATTTCAACCGCCCCTGGACTATCTTCTTTTTATAATTATACATTTCATTTTGTAGAATATTGCTTTTGACCTTTATTCCAATTATTAGTTATAACAAAATCATCCATATAGTCTCAACACTTTTTTGTTATCTTTAAACTCCTAAGTTTCAGCCATTTCGGCCATTTTCAAGGATTTTATTCATACTACCACAGCCTAACATTGGTTATCACATTATTGCAGGCCATTATGTCTTTGTCAATTTTTATCATTTGTCAATTACCTATTATTTTCACAGTTATTACAATTATTAGTTTATAATTTCTATTTTACTTAATCACTATATCAACACTACAATGTTATGTATTGTTTAAGCTAAATTTTTAATTAATA
>NW_027114806.1:2290151-2307314 GCF_000696795.3 Halyomorpha halys
GTAGAGTGAGGAGATCAAGGATATAGGTAGCTTTTTTTATTTTAAGGACATGGAATAGGAAAACACCAAGGAGGTATTGCTTTCAGAAGGTTGGACTGAGCTATTTCAACTCAGAATATCTATGGGAGACATGAGAGTGTCAACTGAAAATAAATCTTACAAAGCAATTCATGAGTTTCTTCAGTCTCATCTCTAAACCAGCTTGTAGTCCTTTGTAGACCAAGGAACTGTAGTCGAAGTGGGGAAAAATGAGAGGGGCTACTAGGAGCTGATGGGTATTCTGAGGGATGGAATCACGGAATCTTAGGAATTGTTTTAGTACAGCTATGAATTTGCGGGTGATCTGGGAAATATGATTATTCCAGGAGAGGTGTTGCTCGAAGGTGACTCCAAGGTTTTTTATTGTGAAGTAGAAGTGAATCGGTTGGTTGTTGGGGAAAAGTAAGGAATAGTTGGGAGCCAATAAGAGCGCCTAATAAATAACCTAAAGGCATATAAAATAGTCTAATGCACTGTTAAAGTACCATTTGAATCAGCTTTTCTTGGCCCAGCGTTGATTATACTTAGTGTCCAAACGCCTCTGGGGTCTTCCCCCCAAAAGTGGATGGACAGAAAAGCCCAAGAGTCGAAGTTGGAAGAAATGACATCTCTGGGTCTCTGAGAGAGCAGGACCGAAGGGGTCCCTTGAGGAGATTTCAAGACTATTCTCAGGTTGCCTCTTGGGCTGAAATTCAAGGTGAGTCGACATTGGACGTGCTCCAGGTACCGTACCTCATTGAGGCTACCCTCACAGCCAGTCACATTTGTACTCACAGAAAGTTTACTCTCATAGTCTGGTTCCAAAATTCTGAAAAAATAAGAATATAATGTATAATGCATAATGTATTTTCAATGGTAATTTTCAGACTAAATGTCATTTTGTGCTTTAGTATTAAAAAAAAATTAATACAAAAATATAAATCCACAAAACCTTAATTTTCTATTATTTGATATTTACAACTGTATAAAAAAAAATACAATAAGTAAATTTTTCAGAAAACATGATTATCTTGAGAAGGAACCATCCAATGGTGGTACTTCTAACATTGCTTTAAATTAGAAGATCCTTTGGCCATTTTCTAATCGGAGGATTATCAGGGATTGTTAAGGATAGGAGATCAGGAACTAATGTGGATACTCCTTGGTTTGTAAGAAAGAGTCAATTACATCGGGAATTACTAATGGAGTCAATAGAGTATTACGTCAAAAAAGGTTCATGAAGTTCCAGTTCCAGTTACCGATAGTTAAAGGAGTAATGACCTACAATTTTGGAAATCCAACCACGACCCGAAGACTGTATTCCAGACTGCTGCAGGAGATCCAGTTATAAGTTCTATATTAATCAGTTCTATTATTTTCATTCTAAAATTTTATTTTATTTTAATTTTTACTCTTAATTTTTTTCTTATTAGAAGTCAATTTCAATTTTTTCAATTTATTTTATTAAATCTATAAATGTCATTGTTTTTGTTATTAACTTCATTTTTCTCTCTTATTAAGAATATTATTTTTATCTATTTATTTTATCTTAATTTTTTTTATTTATAACCTTATATATAGCTAAGAGTGTCTTTTGTATGAAATTAAATCCCTCCCCCCCCATAACCAATTGTTAACAAAAAAAAATTAACTCCTGCATTAATCATGTAAGGCCCATCAGGCCGATCTGGTATTAAATGAACATGTATATTTAAAAGAACTAATGGGTTTAGATAGGTAAAGATTTTTGGAACGAAAGGAGGTATATCTGTTTTGGACCAAATCTATATAAATGGTATGTTGAGGTTTTTATAGATGAGTTTATTTATGACATAATAAGGAGTAATAAGGATTTTACAGAGAATTTTGGATTGTAAGGATTCGATAAAGGTGGAATTTGTTGGTTTTGTGAAGCTCCAAAGCTCAATTCCATATGTCCAAATAGGTTTGATTATTGTAGTGTATAAGAGTTTTTTAGTTGTGAATGGGAGGTGTAGAGCATTTGTCAAGCAGGTGTTGTAGTATTCGGAATCTACAAGCAGTTTCTTGTCGTTTAGTCAAGTATGGGGATTCCAAGTAAGTCTCTTGACAAGATGGAGTTCTTAGTAGCAAATCTGTTTAACAGGTTAAAAAAAGATACAGTATTTTTGCCTGCCCTAGAGTGCTGCATTTTTAAAATTGTAGGGATGGGTTAAGGGTGAATTAGATATATTGAAGGGATAAAGTAAAAAATTGAAAATATAGACATGGTGGGAGTGGGAGCAAAAAAGTTTAAGCCCCAATAAGACACTTCTCTAGCACCACAAAATTGACTAACAAATTTTTAGCCTTTTATCTTAATTTGGAGAGGCTCTGGAAGTGTGTAAAATCTTGAAAATGCATAGATATCAAGCCCATTTTATCGAAAGAGGGCCCATTGGAGGTATTATTAAGATATTACTGGAAGAATCCTACAATAATTCTTAGTTAATTATAATAAAATAAACTCATTAAGCCTTAACATTCTTTATTAAATTATTTTAAAACACCAACGCTTCGGCCAAACTGGTATCAAGGATAAGTTTAATTTTTTAATTTCATAGCCACACATTAATCACTAGAAAAGTTGCAGTTTATTGTACCCCTCTAATATACTATGTATAAAAAATATTTGTCATCTATTTCATTCAATATTTATTGTTTTAATTGAAAATTTTGTTACATTACTCTCAAACTAACTTATCAACACCCTATTATTTGATTAAGAAATCAAAATATGTAACTAATTCTTAATTTAACTTAAAATTAAGACATAACCATAGGTTTAAAGAAGATTAAGTTTCATGAAAACTATGATTTCCTATATTAAAAAGTGAAAAATGTAAAGGAGCTGTATATTAGAACTTCTGGAATAATCATTCATAAATACCTTTATTATCTTATTAATTTCATTCACCAGTTGTAATAATCATTCATAAATATCTTTATTATCTTATTAATTTCATTGACCAGTTGTAATAATCATTCATAAGTCAGAATTGATAGGAACATATTATTTAATTATCCATGGTTATTAATTACTTGTTTTCATGGATTTCCGGTGTTTGACACAGGTGTTGAGTTGGTACAGTGGTCCATTGCTCAGCCAGTTCTACCATCACACCTCCATCCATCAAGCCAAATCCAAACTTATGGCTCACTACATTAAAAAGAATACATTAAAAATAATGCAAGAAAAAAATAAAGAAAAAATATCAGTAAAAAAAAAAAATGATGAAGTGTTAATTAAACAAATGAGCAATCCCAACATTACCTTATTCATTTAGAATTTAAAAATGGTCCAATATAGACTTGGATACACTAGATTCTTACCTAAGGCCAAAATTGTACAATTCCTGGGAATATCATTCGAAATGGTCAGTGGTCAGGATGTATCTTCCATGAAAAGTGGAAGGGTGAGGGCTTTCAAGCCTGTTAAAAGCTTATAAAAAAATGATACCAAATGTATAATGATCACAGCTGAGGAGGAAGAATGAGAAATACTATCAAATGGAAGTACTATATCATTTCCAGTTATTTTATTTTTATCTTGAACTATTTTGAAAAATTTGTCATCATCATTTTATCCCCTTTACCGCTTGTGCAGTGTGGGGTTACAATTTGCAGTCTAGACCAGATATCTTGCTCTTGGACCATCTCTCTTCTCCTACTCCAGTCTGCCTGAACGCCTCTTTAACACTCTCCTCCCAGGAAATGCGTGGTATTCCTCTTGGCCTTCTTCCCTCCACGGGAGTCTCATATGTCTTTCTGGCTGTTCTATCCTGGCCCATCCGAAGGAGGTGTCCGAACCATTTTAGCTTGTGCCCCTCTAGGATGTTCTTAGCCGGTTTGACTCCGAGGTTTGTCCAAATGGTACTGTTCCGTACTCTATCTCGTCATCTCCTTCCTTCGACTTTACAAAGGTACCGCGTCTCCATGGATTGGATCCGGCTCTTGTGTTTCAAGGTAAGGGTCCACGATTCGGAAGAGTAGGAAAGAATAGGAAGGAACGTCAATTTGTAGATCAACAAAAAAAATTTGTATTTTATATTATGTTAAAAGTTTGACCTGCTAATATTTGTGGAAAAGAATGATTTATGCCCTACAGTTTCTAAGAATTTAAAAGAAATTTTTACATGACCATCAAACACTATAATTAAATATTCTTTGTTCTAACTTCATGTGAGTGAAATTCTTCCTATGTACTCTTCACTTATGATCAATCAAATAAAATATAACAATCATATAATAACCATTTCCACTGATATACTGTTTAATATATAAAAGGAAAATTGGTCCGGGTGTTGTAAAAAGAACTCAAATAGTAATTAAACAATTTATTGTGAGCCAGCGATTCGTTCCACTTTGCAGGGCTTTATCAGGGCTAAAAAAGATACAAACAACTAAAATAAGGACAGGTCCCGATGTAAACAAGCTCACAATAAATATATTACTATTAAAGTTATTTTGACTGCACCTGGACCCTCTTCCTTTAATATATTACAGATGGCCAATCAATGATCTTCCAGTACTGTTTAAGAATTTGAAGGAACTCAAGAGGAAAATCCAATTGTTCTCTTTTATGTAAACAGAGAGTGTGATACACTTCAAAATATATTTTTATTTAATATTAGAATTTCATAGAGAAAACATACCTTTTCTGTGAGCACCATTCGTTATCCAGCCAGTTTCTTTGCTCAGAGGTTTTGGATTTGCTGACATCACTATGATATGCTGCATGTCTCTCCAAGTCAGGTCAGGGTTAGCTTCGAGTGCCAAAGCACACATTCCGGCAGCAAGTGGTGCAGAAGCTGATGTACCTTAAAATGTAAATAAAAGATTGTTAATACGATAAAAACCATGTGAAGTTGTTAAAATAAACAATGACAGTTTACTTTTTACTTTTATTGAATATATTAGGGTAATATATTTCTTGTATTTTTTTTTAACATTAGCATCATGTTATTAATCCTATTTATTAATTATGCTATTGGTTAGTGTTTCCCAACTGTTGGTCTACAGATTATAGGTGAGCCTCAAGAACCGACCTATAGTCAGACAGTCTCAAAAATGAAATAAAAAATAATTAATGTTGTGACTTTAAATATAAGTAGTAAGTTGTAATCTTAAAACTTAAGTTCTAAAGGTTTTCTTTTTTGTTAAAACTTCATTCTTTTTCTTTTTCTGAATTTATATCCTTTTTTATTTATTATGTTATCTTAAAAACGTTTTTGGACTCTCTAATTTGAAGTAATAAAGATTATGATAGAATCTGCTGATCCACTGAAAGCTAAAGTCTTACACATAGCATCTCTTGCTGGCGTCAAATAGCCCAAAAGGAATAAATTAGGGCAACTCGATTAACCAATGTGTGAATATCCACCTCACGGAATTCCCTGCCTTAGGAGGCAGAGAATAATGATGTACATGGCGAATCAGTACATTCTGTACTAATTTTTGGAAATGTATATTCTCATTTATTTCTCTTGCCTTTTCTAGTTTTCTCCATCTTTCTGTACTTTCTCTCCTATTGTAAGGACATGTGGCGAGTACTCAGTGAGGATTTACGTTTCCCTTTGTGCCTGCAGACTAATACCCTGTATAACAAATTTACCATCCTGCAAGGTTCTGTGGTAAGTACCCAGTCAGGACTTGCATTCCTCCTTCACGACTGCAGACTAGTACCCAGCTGAGCAAAGTTTCCATCCTTTGAGGACTAGCCACTTGCATCGGATATGAGTAAGACATATCCTGTCCATTTGGTTCCATTTATTATTATAAATATCCAATCATAATTTTAAGCTATCCTATTTGAGCATGCCTTCTGGTACATAGTACCATACATTATCGATTGAAGTCAGATCTAACACAACCCCCTTGACATCATCTTAGGAGACTTTAGGGCTTGAAGTACTGACTGGTTACCTGAATAGGCAGTAATACTAATCATGTCAAAACTTCTAAACATGTGGCTGCCGATAGTATGCCAAATACCTTTGGTTAAAATACAGTGAAATATTTGCCTAATGGAATGCTTACATCGATGCTTAAATCCATTATATAGACACTAACTTCCATTTCACCTTATATTTGTGCATTTACCATTACCTATATATATTTTTATTTATTTATATTTTAGAATTTTTATGAGTAGAATAGTTTATTGAAAACTATCAAGAAATAGAGACAACCTCAATACAAAATCCAGGGAGTTTTAAAAATTTTAAACTTTTGACAATTAAAAATAATAATAATGAATGAATTGATAATAATAACAGAAAATAGTAAATTTATGTTTGGTGGCTTAGTGGTTCACAATTAAACTACAAAATTACTATGGCATCGATAATTTCAAATGATGAAGTTTTATTATGTCAGTATAATAATCCTAACATGACAAAACTTTGTCATTTTCTATTGTGTCCGAATTAAATAATAAACATAACTTACACTAGTTAATAATCCTAACTTATAACTAATAACAAATTAATAGCCTAATTTTACTCTTAAAGAGTTTTAAAAATAGAAAGAATGATTTTAAATAAAGGTTTGTCAGATAAAATTCATTGTAGGATTTAAACTAAAGTATGAATGAATAAAGAAAGAAAAGAGATAAAATAGGACTGTCCGTAGCTTAGGCACAGGTCTATCAATCTGAGATTTGCCGGCGACACCGGTTTGAATCTGGTCTGGGCGTTGACTTTTTTCATTGAGTGGTAGTCCCACAAAATGAAAAACTTGACTCCCCACCATGGCTAGAATAGGTTGGTCACTTGTAGAAAACCTCTCAAAAGGCTGTATAGGACTTCAATGGGAGTCTTGGACCAATGAAAGGGGGGAAAAAATAAAGTGAGGAAATAATAGAATTTTTTTTTTAGTTTAATAGTGAGGGACTTCCATTTTACAAATTAAACAACTGTTCATTTAATTGCAATATATATAAAATAAAATATTATATTGTGATCACTAAAAACTTTTTTATATGATAGAGAGAAAATAAACACTGTCAATTAAATTAAAATTAAATCTGTACCACTACAACCCATGAAGGGTCTGGGGTTCAGTACTTTGTGAAGAAATACTAATACTAGACCAATGGTTGTGCAAGGAGGTGATTTGGTCAGAATCCCGCTTGACCACCAGATTTTTACCCAATTAAGAATACCCAATTTAAGAGGCTGGGTAGACCCCATGAGGGCTCTAGAACCCACAGGATTTAACTCACGGCTATAGTGTGACAGAAAACAATTTTCTGTCCAGCCAGATTTGAACTCAGGTCCTTAGAGTTAGTAGCCATGTGCTTTACCCCGTGGCTACAATGCTCCCCAAACACAGTCAATAATCAAAATAATGAAATAAGTAGTTTAAGACAGTCAATTAAGTATTATATTATCCACTGTGAAAGATGGGGGATGTACATTATACTAAACCATCATAACTTGATGGTGTTGAAGGTATGGTTGATCAGTGCCTATAATTATAACATATTACCCGGTGATTACTAAAAACCTTTTTTATATAATACAGGGACAATAAACACAGTCAATAATCAAAATAATGAAATAAGTAGTTTAAGACAGTCAATTAAGTATTATAATAACCACTGTGAAGGATGGAAGGTATGGAAAATCAGTGGCTATAATCATAAAATATTGCTCGGTTATCATTAAAAACTCTATATAATAGAGGGATAACTCAATTTTGGCAAAATATTTATTAAAATATAGTTTACTATAATTTTAAGCCTTGGTTTAATTCAGTATTCGATTTTTAGAAATTGTATTTTGCTTAGATCAAGTTGGGCGAAACGTTGGTTAACTATAAATAGTTTTGGAAGAATGTTGATTGACCGTGTGAATAGATCAATGGAATATGGTCCGGGTGCGGTAAAAAAAAAACTCAAATAGTAGAATTATACTATTTTATTGAGCCAACGTTTCGCCCCACGTTGCAGGGTTTCGTCAGGGCTGTTTTGACGGCAGTAAAAAAAAAATAAAATAGTATAATTCTACTATTTGATGTTTTTTTTTTACCGCATCCGGACCATATTCCATTCATATAAATAGTTTTCTTTTACTATATTAATACCTTTATTGACCGCCACACAGACTATCTTTCTTCAATCCACATATATCCTTAATTTTTCAGAACTGAAATTTTATTTCCAAGCCTTTCAAGAAATATTAAAATATTTCATTAGAGCCATAAATGTTTGAAAAAATTAATCAATTTTATAAGAAATGGAAATTTTTTTTTAAGTCTGAAGTATAAACTTTTTTTATTTTATTATTATTATATTTATTAATTGACTATTATAATTTGTAAGCATAAAATTTCAACAAGTAAGTCTAACAAACAGAATTTTTTATTAATCAAAACAGAACTAATAGAAAATATCAATAAACAATATAATTTATTTATGTTGGTTTTGTTTGATAGGTATATTATCATGATTTTCTAAATAAAAACATTATTTTTCTGAGTAATTTATAATTAAAATATCTATGTGTTATCACCCGTATGCTCAGTCGTGCAAAGGTGTTCTGGACGGAGCTTTGGATCCATGTCGACAGAGGCTACACTCTTGTCTCTTCCGAGTATACCAGAACTATATGTTGTAGCTATGGTCGAGGAACATTCTTCTAAATACCAAGGTTTAAATCTGCAAAAAATTAATTAATTTAAATCATTCTACATAAATGTTACTTTAAAGATTAATCAATAATTAGTAGTAAAAATACATTATAAATTTTCCAAAAAAAAAAATTAAAATAAAACTGTGTTCATTATAACTTTCTAAACTATTTTTTTCTAAATATGCAGATTTTTAAAAAAATAAAACTAATGCCCAGGATGGTAGATGAAATTAACTGAAAGAGCTCTCAGTCTACACAAACTGATATTTTCTGCTTGAGAGGCCCTGAAGGGTTAGTGCAAGAAGCAAAGAACATCACTATTGTTTTATTTTAGAGAAGTGGCCTTTTTGGGTTATATGAAGAAGAAATTTAAGTAAAAGTAAAGTATTACATATTGTAATAATCAATAATTGTTTTAAAAAATAAAATGAATTTAATATAATTTTAACTTAATTCTCATATCTAAGGTATAGTTTGGGTTCAAATGAAAATCTTTAATATTTAACAGATAGGAGACTTTTATTTAAATTTTATAATATAATAGACTCTTAATCTCAGGGCGTGTGGTTGCTAGTCAATCAGAACAGGCACTTTACTACTAATAACACTTAAAATAATTTATATCTCTTTTACAAATGTATTCAATTTTAGGTAGAACAAAACTAACCAATTTTATAGAATCTTCTTTTGATGATTTTCTTTGTTTTCAACAACCAACACTTGCTGTTAACAATCTTTCAGCAAACAAACACTAACGAAACAAAACCTTGGTCCTCTAAAAGTTTTTTATTCAAGATCCACCGAAGTGTGTTGTTTGGCGCTTCGAACAATGAATTCTTTTTTCTTCGTGGGTGACTCTCCGATGTCTCCTTTTTCAAGATGTCCATCCAAGAGATGGAGGACCTCCTCATCCAGGAAACATCATTCCCCGCCCGCGCCTAAAGGGGCCTCTACATGTTGGCCAAGCCATGGCGAACTCAGACTTACACGAGCATGTGGATGGGTGGCTTGGCTTGGTTGGCCTAGGCTCGTTGCCGAGCCGTCGAGGGTCGGTTTTTTGGCCACTGATCAAAGGGGTTCGTGAGAGCGCTCGTGTAGCATCTACACCATTGTTCTTTGTCTAGTTGCAACTGAGAGCTGTTAGGAGGTTAAAGGTGTTTGTTGGTACTTTTTATAATAAGTTTTATATTTAATCTTATTTATTTATATTTAATTTCCTTTCATTTTCTTGTTTTGTAATAAAAATAATACAATCCAAGTGCAATGGCTGAAACCACTAGTACGTCCACCATGCTTTCCTCTCTGAATAACACTGACATGTGGATGGTCCGCTCTTTGTTTGCCGAGCATTTATACGAGCCTCCTATCCGTGGCGAGCGGCCAACATGTGGATCCACCTTAAGCAACGAATGAAATCCAAAAACCAAAACCTGTTTCGATGTTCCATGTAAACATCGATTGTCGTACAACAGTTTTGGATTTTTGCAAATGATTTACTTTCTGAATATAATTCTTTAGCACTATTTCTTGACTTCTATTTTTTCTTAAATTTACTGTATTTTCTATTATGATGGGAAGTTAAAGTAGAGTTTTTAAAATATTTGAATCTGCTCAACATGGCCGCGATTCACGAACTGTTTGCAGGACTCGCGCTGCCATCTTGACTTTGCACGATATTTTTTGTGACTGCATATTATACTGATGAAAATTGGTTAGCTTGCTTTTTGGTTTAACATAGCAAATGAACAATATTAAAAAGATACATAAATAAAAACATATTAAAAATCCTTTATACATACTATTTACTCAAAAAGAGCATATTACAATATATATAATGATTGACCATATTTTTCAAAATATTAAGGAGATAGTCAACAAATATTGCCTTCATTTTATTATTTTCGACAACTTGGATACTACCGAAAAAAAAATGTAATGTTTTTAATTAATTAGATCTTGTGAATGAAAATGTACTCTTCTTTGTTTAATTATTTTATATAATTAAAAATCAATAACAAGGTCATATTTATAATATGTTGGTTTTTTTATTATTAAAATTTTATGTTAGTGACAAAAATATGTTAATGTTAGTATTAAACTTATTATTATTTAACTATTATTATTACTAACTTATTAGTTAGTATTACTTATTATTATTATAAGAAAAATAAGTAGAAAAAAATGTAATTTTAAAAGATGTTTTCATCAGGTAATTATTTTAAAAAAGAAATTGTGATGTATTAATTAAGTGTTGTATGCATAGGATGAATTTCAGAATTTGTTGTAGATACCTGATGATGGGTTGACAACCCTGAAACGTTGTAATAGTTTTTTAATGATATAAAATAAAATAATTAAAACAAGGAATAGTACTTTTACATTCACACGATCTAATTATGAATGAAACTCTTCCAGTAGAAGATATAAATTTAAGAAGTAATGTTTTTAGTGATTAATTTAGTAATGTTAGCTATTTTGTAATTGGAGATAGGCTCTATTTGTATTATAATTATTTTTTACAACTTTAAACTCAATGGAAAAAAAAAATTATGTTTTTAGTAATTAATTTAATAATGTTATGTATATTGTAACTGGAGAGAGGCTCTTTTCGTGCAGGGCTATTCTCTAGATACAAATATTGTATAAATAAAAATATTCGGAACACTATCATATTTTAATTTTTGACCAGAAGGTCAAGAAACAGATAGTGAAACAAATTAATATAATTATTTGCACCAAAAATACATCATTGTATTATCTTGAATAAAAATATGTATTGGCATATTAATAATGTAATTCAAAGTAAGAAAATTAAAATGGTAATATTATAAATAGTTTATTTTGTTACCACTGTGTGATTAACTATCAGTGGAAGTCAGTGTGATTAACTATCAGTGGAAATCCGTGTGATTAACTATCAGTGGAAGTCAGTGTGATTAACTATCAGTGGAAGTCAGTGTGATTAACTATCAGTGGAAGTCAGTGTGATTAACTATCAGTGCAAGTCAGTGTGATTAACTATCAGTGCAAGTCAGTGTGAAAAAGGATTCCATCAAAGAGCAGTAGCGGTAATTTTGGAGAGGGGGGGAGTGAATGCTTTAGGCTCCTTCTTAAGCAGCCAGTACCTTCTGCCAAGTTCTAAGTCTGGGGTAAGGGACTGTTTAGAAGGGAGTTAATAGCGAAGGATTAAACAAAAGCGAGTTATACTGAATATAGTCTTCAGTATTTAGAATTTTGTTCTTACTTTACATCTAGTCTGTAAATGGTCAAAGTAACTAGTGAATAAGATAGAAGTAAGAAGTCTAGTGTTGAGTTTTGATTTGTGGATGCTTGAAGTTTCAAATGCTAATGTATAATTATAAGGGCCTAGAAAGTAAATTTTGTTTCTAATAGTGAAACTGAAGTAATAACTAACTTCTTGTGGAAATTATTTGCCGAAAAGGCATTTGGTGCCCTCCAGGCAAGTAGGAAAATAAGTCACTCTAAGAAAATTAGGAACATTTTTTTCTATATATTTATTTCCAATAATCTCCAGTTTTCTTTTGTATATAAATTAGATAATGTTTCTGACCCATTTTCAAATCTAATTTCTAAAAGCAATAAAATTAAATATTGTCAAAAATCTATTTTTTGTTTTAGTATTTAATTTATAATTTATTTATTTTCATCTTACCCAGCTCTGTGGATAATATAGGCGTTTTAATTGGTTTGCGTATGCTTGACATTGAACAGCTACTAATATTTATTTATTTATTTCCATCTTACCCAGCTCTGTGGATATTACAGGCATTTTAATTAGTTTGCGTATGCTTAACATTGAACAGCTGCAAATATAATAATCTAAATATTGTAATATTTAAAAATTATTAAAATAAAATAAATGGAATTTGGAATTACCGATTTGGCCAGAGTCAGATACCTATTCTTCCAGGATAAACTGACTAACCACCCAAACCAACTTGTTTCTAACCTGGTTTCTCTTTTATACGGTGATAATCCTCTAAGGCATCTGAAAAGAAGATGGCTCTGAGAGAGCTCTCTTGGAGTTCTATGAATGGGTAGATTCTCCACAAGTTTGTATCATGTCCTTTTTTATTAAACTTATGGCAAAGTTACTGGTTGTATATATTTTTTTACAGTTGTAAATAAAAATACATAATTTATTAAAAAAAAATCACAAGAAGTTTAGTTCTTACGTCATTTTTACTATTAGAAACAAAATTTACTTTCTAGGCACTTATAATTATCAGGACTAAAAAATAAGCCATGACAAGGACCTGCAAAGTGGGGAGAAATAAATAGTTTATTAATATTCGAGTTCCTTTGACTGGACCTATTATGTATTACACATGGTCAATGAACAATATTCATACAACACATCACATGGAGACACATTAAATTCTTTGACAGTCTCCCTGCTTCCTTCAATCCAGTATTCCAGTCGATCACTCCATTCCCCCTTCCTGCGAGGTGGCAGGGCAGGAAAGGTTCCAAAAACTCTATTAACATTACCTCATAACTCCATCTTCTGATGCACCCTCACCCCCATCCCTCACACTTCTTTTCGACTTCTGACTGTTTTCTTATTATTTCACCATTATCTATCGTCTTTATTAATTAATGTTTTTATTTTATCTTATATGCGATACAACACGAGGAGGCCCCTCACCTCCGGACTTAAAATAGCTCCTTTTTAGAATGGATAGCTCATATATAACATTAAACATAACAGGTAACCTTAAAATACCAAAGGTAGTAAAAGGTAAGACACAAAACGAATTACTTTTCTTTTTCACAGTAATGCACTTACTAATTCACTTTTTATTTCTGTTTTAGAGGGTTCGGAAAAAAAAATAAAATAAATAAAAACAATATTCAAATAACAAATTAAAATTTTTAAAGCAGTTGTGCCAATCTATTTCATGATTGTGCTCCTCCTTCTTCCCTATTCCTTCTCTTATATTTTGCTCCTCCTTCTCCTGTTCTTCCTTCAGGAGCCGACTCTCTTCACTCTAGGTTGAAGTGGGTTGTGCCTACTGAGCTTC
Source organism: Halyomorpha halys (assembly GCF_000696795.3). Taxonomy (NCBI): domain Eukaryota; kingdom Metazoa; phylum Arthropoda; class Insecta; order Hemiptera; family Pentatomidae; genus Halyomorpha; species Halyomorpha halys. The sequence goes on from NW_027114806.1 coordinate 2,303,869, forward strand.
TCCACTCCTATACAGTCTTTGTAATGCGGGAAGTTTTGTAAAGAGACCATATGAGGGAAATCATCCTCAATGAGGACATATCTGTCCACTTTTCTCTCAGAAGTTTAGCCATCAGTATCTCAAAGGTGGTGCTGACGACAATTATGTGCTCAGGAATTTGTAGCATGCCACATCAGCATCAGTAAACATTAGTGAGCTGTGATTTATAAGTAGCAAGTTCATCCTATATTTTTGGAACCTCCTTACCTCAGTGGCCCTGTTAGTACTAGAGTCCTAGAGGAGAAAAAAGTCAGTTATTTCTCTCAATCTTTTATTACTTTAATGAAAACTATGTATGATTACTAGTAAAAATTGATGAGTCTGCTAAGTATAGGTAGGGGAAATAAAAAATTGATGGTTAAGTATAATAGTTTTATTGTACCAAGATATAGTTTTTTTCAAAAGAAAAATTTTATAATAAATGTACTGAAAAATCAGTTAGTTACTTTATTGTAAGAAATCTATATCTCAGGTACGATGAGATATACAGATGTCTATTAGCACTCAAATTAAAGCTAGTTTGATGTGCTATAAGTTAGTTTATGACATTTATCTTCGGAGTAGTAGTTGTTTTCATGGTATTTGCTAAAATAAAATTATTTTATGTTGTTCAGAAAAAAATTCATATGCAAAATTCTTGCGCAAATATCATAGTAACTACTACCCCTACGAATATAGCCTTTATTAACTACTTTATAGTACGTCCTGCAATATAGTTTTTCATAAATCAAAAATTTTGACTGAAGAACTAGTAATCAATATTGTGTGAACTTATTTAGAAAAATATAAAAACTATTACTCCTACGAAGATAAACGTTAGAAATTACATTATAGTATATTCAAATAGCTGTAATTTTAGAGCTGGTAGACATCTGTAAGTCTTATGGTTCCTGAGATAAAGATTTCCCACCATAAATTCACTAACTACTGATTTTTCAGTGTATATTTTATGAAAATTTGCTTTTTAAATAACTTTCTTTGGAGAACAATTGAACGTAAATAGTTCTCTAGAGCTCATATTTCATCAAATTTATGCTACTTTAAATGATTTTCTATTAGATTTTCTCGTGTTGTAAGTAATTTTAATGATATGGAGTTATGAATGAAAAAGTTCTTCCCTACTTATACTTAGTAGACTCATCAATGTTGATTGGTAATTTTACATAGTTTTATTAAAGTAATCGAACCTTGGGGTGAAATAACTGACTTTTTTTTTCTCCAGCGGGCTCTTGTACTATGTGGTATTACCTCACTTGCCCAAGCCCAATTATGCCCCAGTGATGAGTGAATTTATCTTGATTCTTCTGGAAACCAATGTCAAATATCTAACTTTAAGAGATTTTGAGATTTAGTTTGTAATTTATTTCCTATTGGTGCGGGAGGATATTTATTGTTTTATAAAGTCATATAAATCTAAAAATATAACTGTTATTGAAGAAAAGGGACACTCAGTCATAAAATATAATATCTGACATTTAGAATGATTAAGTTGTAATGTAATTAAATTGTAAATTTGTATTTTTAAAGAGATAATGTTGGTAAAAAATTATGGTAAGTGACTCCAAGCTTGATGTAAAACATTTTAACATTGTGAAAGTTTTCATTTTTTCACTTACCATGTTTTACGACAAAGTACCTCAAATTTTAATGTACAATTACAATTTAATATTGATTTAAAAAGTTACCCTGCTTGTGTAGCACTGGATATGGAGAGAGTATAAATGGTATTGGTGTAGCCATCACAGTTACAGGAATCTGTATGCTTTCCTCCATTTCCACTGGCCCAGACAAATATGGATCCTTTTCCATTGCGGCCCTATGAAAAAAAAAATTTTATATAACAGTATATAATACAGCCAATTAGGCGGTAGATGATGAATTTTCATGGAAATGGTATTACATAATCTATAAATCCAACTTCTATTCTAAAATTTTTTAGTATTCTAAAATTTTTATCAGAAACTTCTTAATTTAATTACCCAAACATATAATATCTTTATAAATTTAAGTTTGTATTACTTTCTCATCATTCGTTCCTTTCTCATTGATAGATTATTCCAAGTAAACCACAATGGTTCCTATTCATCAATCTATTCTCAGTTCGCTGGTGTTCCTCAAGGTAGTATACTCGGTCCCATCCTCTATACTGTCTATACAGCTGACATTCCAACCAATACTAACACTATCCTCACCACGTATGCCGATGACACATGTGTGCTCGCAGTTAATAATAACCCCCCCTCCCCCTATAATAATAGTATCCCAAACTCTCCTATCCCGTATCACATCCCTCGAAGAATGGTGTCGTAATTGGAGGATTAAGATAAATTCCAACAAATCCCATCAAATAACCATTATCCTTGTCGTAAACCTACCGACTGTCCTACAGTGTCATTTAATAATGTTACTCTTACCCCTGTCGAACAGATCTGCTACCTTGGACTACATTTGGACAAACGATTAACTTGGAATCCTCACACAAGACTGAAAAGACAGGAAACTGCACGTCGATTTCGACTATTAAAGCATTGTAGTAAGGCCAATCTGGACATATTGAGTGGAGCTTTGGAGCTCCACTAAACCTTCGAATTCCTCTCGTATTCAATCCTTAAAATCCAAAATCCTTCGTAAAATTCTCAATGCTCCTTACTTTGTTACAAACAAAATCATAAAGACCATAATGTTCCATATGTAACCGATCTAGCCCGAACCAGATATAAACCCTTCCATTACAAACTCCCTAACCACTCAAACCCCCTAGTTTCTAACCCTGCATCCTCTTCCATTCCTGACAATCCTCCGAAGCGCCTAAAAAGAAGATGGCCACGAGACCTGCTATTGTAGAATGTCATTAGAATGTTACCAATGGGTAGTTGCTCCCCTCTACCTATGGGTACCTGCAACACTCTATTTTAACTAAGATAAAATTTACTGGAAGTATTATATAATATATATATTGTAAATTTCAATAAAAAAAAAAAAAGTTTGTTTTAAATAAAAATAATCTGTTAAAGTTATTTGACAAAATTTAAAACAAAGTGTTTACACCGAATCGAAAGAATTCTAATCTATATAATCTTAACATGGAGTTAATTAATAATTGAATCTGAAGACTGCGGAAATTCTTTAATTAATTAAAACACAAGAGCACAAATATTACTCTATATGTATATATAGTTGACCGTGAAAATTTAAATATAAGAAGATGGTCTGGGTTGCGGTCAAAAAAAGAACAAATAGTTTATAACTATTTTAATGTCCAACGTTTCGCCCAACTTTACAGGGTTTCATCAGAGCTGTTCAAAGCGAAATGTTGAACCAATATAATATACAGATTAAAATAAAAATATTAATCTGTTGGAAATTCTAAAACAATGCTAACTGAATACAAACGTGTGAATGCAGCA
>NW_027114806.1:2307364-2313937 GCF_000696795.3 Halyomorpha halys
TAAATAAAAATAATCTGTTAAAGTTATTTGACAAAATTTAAAACAAAGTATTTACACCGAATCGATAGAATTCTAATATATATAATCTTAACATGGAGTTAATTAATTATTAAATCTGAAGACTGCGGAAATTCTCTAATTAATTAAAACACAAGAGCACAAATATTAATCTATATGTATATATAGTTAACAATAAAAATTTAAATATTAGAAGATGGTCAGGGTTGCGGTCAAAGAAAGAACAAATAGTTTATAACTATTTTAATGTCCGACGTTTCCTCCCACTTTGCAGGGTTTCATCAGAGCTGTTCAAAGCGAAAGGTTGAACCAATATAATATACAGATTAACATAAAAATATTAATCTGTTGGAAATTCTAAAACAATGCTAACTGAATACAAACGTGTGAATGCAGCACAAGTACCCTTCGATTTGTGCCTGAAAACAGTTTTTTAACGGGTCGGCCACAAATCTAAGCCAGCTTATACTAGCCAATCCAAATAACCTATTTACACGCGTGAATTCTCCTGTTTGGCAAACGTGTAGTTCCAAAGTTCAAGGGCCTAGGTTCGAATCCCACTGAGGAAGATAATTATTGATTCTGTTACTGTACCCTTTTGGGTTCGTGGGGACCTCATAAAGTAGGCACCTTGAATTGGGGCCTCTGGATGTTGAGCGTGGTCATGAACAAATCACCTCCTTTCACATCGTTGTTCAAGAAATAGCACTCCCTCACAAAGTACTGAATGGTTTGCAGTGGAACAGATTTTCATATTTCTCGTTATCTATTAGTTTATTGCTTGAGTAGGGACGTAAAAAATTTCAGTAAACTTGAGACGTTTATAGCTCGAAGTTTGTCATTTTAGACCTCGAACTTCTATTATGCATAAAACTTGTTTACTCGAGTTCATTTATCTATTTATTTATTTACAAGAATCAACTGTATTATGTATTATATACATATACCACAATATATGATACTATATTGTAGAGTATAGGCTATACCAGTTGGTGATTATCGCTTCCTCTAGTTCGCTATGATCTGTTGTCGAGCAACACTCTTCCTTCTACCAACGCAACGGGTATAAACTTCCCGGTCGACGGTGGTTCTTCCTCCGGCCGAGTTATGTGAGACGGGCGGCCGTAAATCCTTGTAAGAGATCGTCTCTTGTTTCTCTTTTAAATACTTTTTCGCCTTTAATGCTTATAACGGTTTTCAAAGGATATTCTAAAAATCATCATTTATAAAATTCATTGAGGGTTTTTATTTCCTATATAAAAGTTTTCTAATTTTTTTTTTTAAAATAATTTATTTATTGTTATTTACAACTGTATACCCATTTATACAACAAGTAAATTTGCTGTAGGTGACATAGTGACATGATGGAAACATATGGAGAATCTACCCACTGATAGTACTCCAAACATTTCTAGAGGAGAAGATCTCGAGGCCATCTTCTTTTCAGCCGCCTAGGAGAATTATTAGGTAATGAAGGAGAAGCCAGGTTAGAAACTAGTGGATTTGGGTGGTTGAGTTTATCACGGAAGGAATGGTATCTGGTTCTGGCCAAATCGGCAATATATGGGACATTGAGGTCCTGATGGATGACAAAGTAAGGAGCATTAAGGATTTTGGACTGTAAGGATTGGATTCTGGAGGAATTTGATGGTTTAGTGGAGCCCCAAAGCTCAACTTCGTATGTCCAGATAGGCCTGATAATAGTCATGTAGATCAATCTTTTGTTATGGATTGGGAATTTAGACTGTTTGTCTAGTAAATATTTTCTAAATTTAAATGAAATAGAGTATATAAATTATAAATAAATAATCCAGCATTATGTTTAACCCGGGAGAGGTTTAGCCTTGATAATTTTGCTCATATTGCTCAAAATAAACGTCTATATTTCCCTAATTTTATCGATTTTGTTTATAATTTAACGTTTATTTGATCAACCATTTGATTTTTTTATTGGCACTTGTTTATGTTAATCCCTTATTTACTTCGCTATCTAAGATCAATTCAGTTTTACCATGGCCTCCTCGAAACGGTAATACTGAGCATTTCTCTCACCAGTACACCCCTAACGCGACATTTTTTTCCTCACCTCAGCATTTCGCTCACCTGGACAACTTCCGCGTTTCTTATTTTAAATCCTGAGCCGAGGCAAGATCTTAAATCTTTTACGAAATCTGGATTCTTGAGCCCCTAATGGAAGAGCTACAATTTACTGTTTCAATTTCAAATTGCATTGAATGTGATAATATACAAGAAAATAGCACAAATCGTCTGCCATGAAGCCATCGTTGCCAAGGGACAACTCTTAAGTAACAAAAAGTAGGATAATCCTGGCAGGTTAAGTAATATAGTAAATCCAGGAGTATGTTCCGTCCCCTAAACACGCATATCATTTCTGAAGTTTTTTTATTAATTAAATTATTTATTTTGAGGTTTTTTTTTTGTTCTTTTTAAATATTGGCTGTTTACCTTTCATTACAAACCGCTGTTCCAGAATTATGATGATGTAACTATAAAATTTTCTGAATTGACTTTGTTGTGTTAGCCTGCTCAAAAATGCATTTACCAGTAAATTGAAAGAATTTTATTTACGAACCCCCTTCCTCACAATGGAAAATTTTCAGGTACAATTTACAAACCTTTACTTTTTTTTTTAAATATCTATATTGAAATTTACAACTGTATATTATATAATACATTCAGTAAATTTGATCTTAGTTAAAAAGGAGTGCTACAGGTGTACAACCCATTGCTAGCACTCAAATAACATTTTACATTAGCAGGTCTCTTGGCCATCTTCTTTTCAGGCGCCTCGGAGGATTGTCAGGAATGGAAGAGGATGCAAGGTTAGAAACTAGAGGGTTTGAGTGATTAGGGAGTTTATAATGGAAGGATTTATATCTGGTTCGGGCTAGATCGGTTACAAATGGAACATTAAGGTCTTTATGGATGATTTTATTTATGACGAAGTAAGGAGCACTGAGGAGTTTACGAAGGATTTTAGATTCGATACGAGAGGGATTCGAAGGTTTAGTGGAGCCCCAAAGTTCAACTCTATGTGTACAGATTGGCCTTATTACAGTCATGTAGATCAGTCTTTTGTCATGAGTTGGAAGTTTTGACTGTTTGTCTAGTAAGTGCTGTAATAGTCGAAATCGACGTGCAGTTTCCTGTCTTGTGTGAGGATTCCAGGTTAATCGTTTGTCCAGATGTAGTCCAAGGTAGAGGATCTGTTCGACAGGGGTATGAGTAACATTATTAAATGAGTACAGTAGGTTTACAACGAAGGGTTTACAAACCTCTACTAAAATGCAGTTTCATAAGACTAATAGTCGCGTCATTATACATCCTGAGCAACGAAATGATGAAGAAATTTTCATTTAAATGTAAGAAGAAAAAAAAAGAAGATAATATTTAAAATATAATAAAATATTTTCCAATATTTTGAGCTCAAATTTAAAAAAAGAAATCACAAAATATTACTCAATAATTAAAGCCATCGCACTTAAAAATGAGTTGAACCATTCTCTCCTAAAATCGTTACTTAGCTATAAAAGTACAGGTCATGGAAAATGAGGGAAGTATTATATCAAATCAAAAAAAGTTTTGATTTGATTTAAAATTGGACATGTTACGAAGATAGTACCGTAATCTAGGGTTTATTTCCTACTAGGACTGTCCTAATTTAGTTCCTACTAGGTATTGTTATAAATCAATCTCTGCTTACAGTAAAATCTATGGAATACCTGAAACAAAGAAATAAAAAACTTTTTTTGCCTGTTGTCCTACCATTCAATTCATAAGAAAATTGCCACAAAGATGGTGTTTAAGTTTATCAAACCTTTTTTTTTTTAAGTTTTGGAATGAATAATTTTTTTATTACCCCCTTCAAGGGCATTACTGATATACGGGGAGTGAGGAGTTAACGAAATGAAAAAAATCTACCCGGCCGGATTCGAACCGACGCCAACCGCAGTTCTCAGACTGCTAAGACCTGCGCCTTGATCACCTTGAGCTACGGATGGCCACTGGAATGAAAAAAACCGTACTGCGAATGCTCCTGCCAATTTCTTGACTGTCACAAAATTACAGGCTTTATCTCAATATATGAAACGACTTTCCTTCTTCTTTTTTTTTTTTCTGTTTGTTTACATTTATTATTAATTTTACGTATTCCAAAAATAGTACCGTTGACAGCAGTTACTTTCTTTACTGAGGTTGTCCCTCAGACTTTCCTAAAGCTAATAGAGTTATTATAAATTAACTCCAGTGTACAGTACAATCTATACAATATCTCAAAGACGAAATAAAAAAAAAATTGTCAGATGTGTCACTATTCCAGAAAAAACAGCAATATGTATTTTCTTTTATCGCTTTTTCTGAAGACATATCTTCTTTTCTCAATAAAATGTTTTTTATTCCTCACAAAAAATACATAAAAAAGGAACAATTAGATTACCATTAATGGATTACTATGAATAAACATCGGACGGCTGACTAATACAACCATTAGCAATTCATTGAGCGAGAGGCGCCTGTCGGCTTGGAAAATATTTCTTTGAATATTCTGAAAGGGTTGGTAAGGAAGGGTTGGCGCTGTCGACAGAAAAAAAAATGGGTTTGATAAATGTAATATCTATGGTAAAGATCAAATATTGAAGTTTAGGTGTTATAGAAAATAAAAGCATAAATTTCATAGTAAAAACAAATTATCATTCTTTTTGACCATAAAATAAAAAATCTGGTGCAATGCTTGCATTATACAACTACTATATACCAGTTTGGATAGCGAAAATTTCAAATAATAATTTTTTTAAAGTATGAAGATGGTCAGGGTTGCGGTCAAAAAGAACAAAAATAGTTGAAAAATATTATTATCCGACGTTTCGCTCCACATTATAGGGCTTCAGTTAAGATTAAATGAAGGTCGTGAGAGAATAAATCAAAATTTCTTTATTTATTTATTGCTCTTTACAACTGTACATTATAATACATTTAGTAAATCTGATCTCAGTTAAAATGGAGTGTTACAGGCGTGTACAGAAAGTACCCATTGGTAGCACTCATGGCGTTTTACATTAGCAGGTCTCGGGTCCATCTTCTTTTCAGGCGCCTCGGAAAATTGTCGGGAATGAAACAGGAAGCAAGTTTAGACCGTTTGTCTAGTAAGTGCTGTAATAGTCGAAATCGACGTGCAGTTTCCTGTCTTTTCAGTCAGTGAGGAATCGAGCACACTCGTCTGTTTTCATTTCCCAAGTTTCTAAACTATTGTCTCTATTTTTCCATTTTCTTCTTTAATTAATTATCAAATTCTTTCATAGTTCACATTATAACATTTTTATTACTGTTAACAATGTAAAATGGTTAATTATTTTTAAAAAAAAGAAAATTAAAGTTACTTTAGAGGTAGGTTTTTTAAGAGGAAAATTCACCATTTAATCACCGACAAAATATTTCAATGAGGATAAAAGACTAGCTAATCACTCGATTGTACATCGATATATCGAGTTTAATTAAAGTCGTTTGATGCGTTTTTTTGTAAATCTAAAAAATGGGTTATATAAAATGGCACTTGCAGTATGTTCATTCTATTGAAACAGTTGCGGTATCATCCCATGCACTTTGGGTAACTATGAAACTAATAACTAAAATTGCCATGGATACGCTATTTATTTATCAATGGTTCATTCAGGAATTCATGGCGATTTTAACTATTAGTTTTAGCAATAGCTTATTTTTGCCCATCCCAGACTATACCCGCCTTATATAATTTCAGTTTTGTATGACTTTTTGTTTCTGAGCTAGGCCGTTCAAAAAAAGACCAATTTGTAAGACTTTGAAGAATTTGATTCTTTGAACTCAGAGGATCTCAAAACATACTTTCCCTTACTATATATACCATTTATAAATAAATGAAAGTAAAAATATATGAGTTGAGAGTTCATAAACTGCTCCCATAAAAAGAAAGAAAAAAAAAAGAAAAATTCTAGCTTTCTGCTAAAAATTGTGTAGCTCATTTAATTACTAAACAAAACTTCAAAAGTCAAGGTCATACTCCGAAAAAAATATTCAGTAGTTCTTGAAGAACTTGAGTCACCTGAATTTACATATTTTTTTCAGATTTGTTCCTCATTGGAGCGCGCAATGTACTGCTCAGGAGCCTTTCTTGATGTAGAACAGGTTTTTGATCGAGTCTGGACCCAGGACTGCTATACAAGATCCGTAAATTCATAACCCCTACATACAACGGCGCTTATTCACCCCTATTCCGTCAGTCTGCTGGTGTACCTCAGGGTGGTATCCTTGGTCCTATCCTTTATACAGTTTTCACAGATGACATCCCAACCCATCCTAACACTATCCTCACCACGTATGCCGATGACACATGTATATTGTCAGTGAACGATTATCCTTACATTGTATCCCAAACCCTCCAATATCACATCACTACCCTTGAACATTGGTGCCAAAACTGGAGGATTAAAATTAATTCCAATAAATTCCACCAAATCACATTTACCCTTCGTCGTAAACCCATGACCTCTTGCCCTACAGTAT
>NW_027114806.1:2314387-2320520 GCF_000696795.3 Halyomorpha halys
TAGGCGTCTGAAAAGAATATGGCCACGAGATCTCCTCCTCTAGAAATGTTATTGGAGTTCTATCAGTGGGTAAATTCTCCACATGTTTGTATCATGTCACTATGTCACCTACAGCAAATTTACTTGTTGTATATATGTGTATACAGTTGTAAATAACAATAAATAAATTATTAAAAAAAAAAAAGATTCTTTCCAACACGAGTCAAAATTATCATCAAGCGCATGCGTAGTATGGTTTTCCTTTCCAATTTTTACAGTAGGTAGAAACTACCCAACTACCTAGAGTTATGGTGAGCTACGGATGATTTTAATACTTGAGCCACAATTAAAATAATTCTTTTATAAATAAAAGTTAATTCTTATGATTGCACCGTTGGTCGGGACTATGGGTATGAGTAGAGAATTCGATTCGGGCTTCGTAGAGTAACTTTTTGCCAGATCCGAAAACTTCGTCCAAGTTTTAATTACTGCCCGCTCGCACAGCCTGGATATTTAAAATTAAAAGAGGAATTTAAATGGATATTTAGTCCCTAAATTAAATAAGGAATAGGAAGATTTTTTTTTACGGTTTTATTCAGATTATCTAATATATAAAAATGAATATTAGTTTCTTGGTACTTTATGCACTGCCATATTGTTTGTTCCATAGCGATGGAGCTTTTTGCTAAATGTTTAGGATTTTCCAAGATGATTATGTTTAGGTGAAAAAAAGTTATTAACATAAAAATTTTTTTTTTCTATTTATTTATGCCTATTGTCTGTGAATAATGATGCTTCTATTGCATCCCAAACTCTCCAGTCTCATATCTAAGGTCGAAGAATGGTTTCGTAATTGAAGGATTAAAATAAGTCCCATCAAATCCCGTTTACCCTAAAAACCGTAAAACTACCGACCCTACAGTATTCTTTAATAATGTTGCTTTTATCTCGGTCGAACAGATCCACTACCTTGGACTATATTTGGACAAACGACTAACCTGGAATCCTCACACCTGACTGAAAAGACAGGAAACTGCTCGTCGATTCCGACTATTACAGCACTTAATAAACAAACGGTCTAAACTTCCAAGCCATTCTTCTTCCATTCCTTCGATTTTATTTGTTTTAAAAAAATAAACATTAAACTAAAATTTATATAAATAGCAATTTTGATATAATAATAATAAACGCTTAGGGAACGCGAATGTTCGATGCCAAAATTACTAATCGTTCTCTACATATAGTCCAAGAACCCAAGAGGAGAAAAAAGGTATTTATATCACCCCAATTTTTGATTACTTAATTGAAAACTATGTATAATTACTAATCAAAAAAGATCAGTAGTTAGTGAATTTATTTTGAAAAATCTATACCTCAAAAAACATTTGACGTACGGATGTCAATTAGCACTCAAAATAAAGATAGTTTAATGGACTATAACGTAGTTCATGACGTCTATTTTCGTAGGAGTAGTAATTTTCATGAAATTTGGGAAGTTGTTATATATACTTTATTTTTTAAAACTTAAAGTAGCTGTTCATCCCTTAGTTTCACGAGGCCACGTTTCGCATCCAGAAAGAACTGTGGGAAAAAAATAGTTTTGTAAATTTTAACTTTTAAGTTTTTGGACAGAAGGGACACACTAAGAAATTGAAAAATAACAAGGATTGCTCGCCTTTAAATTCGATTTTATTTACTCATCAAATTCATTTTGTTTAGTTACCGTCGAACCTATCTACCTGAGAAAAGTATTTTCTCCTATATCCTTACTATAGTTTATCAATGTATTTGTATTTAGTTGTATAGTTTCCTTATCCTCACCCAATAATACCAAATCATCAACATACTCAAAAACGGGTCTTTTACCAACTTAATTAAACCCTTTTCGGTATGCATCACATTTTGAGTAATATATTCTATTCCTTGGTTCAATAAGATAAGTGAAAGAGAATAGCCTCGTTTTAAATCCGACGAAAGCTAGAACTTCTCAGTATAATAACTACTCATTCGTACCTTATTTACCCGGGTTCGAATCCGGCTAGGCAAAAAATAGTTTTCTGTCACACTGTAGCCGTGAGTCAACTCTGTGGGCTCCAGAGCCCTTCTGGGTTCCACCCAGCTTTGTAAATTGGGTGCCCTTAATTGGGTAAAAATCTGGCGGTTGAGCGTGATTCTGATCAAATCACCTCCTTGCATAAAGGTTGATCTAGCAACAGTACCTCCTCACATGTACTGTGAGTACTGCACAATACCCTTGTAGTGGGTACTCATGGTTTATAGCGGTACAGATTTTAATTCGTTCCTAATTTAACGTTTCAGTCATCCTTACTAAATTTACTAACTTTTTTAGTATTCCCTGATCAAAAAAAAATATTATACAGCTTCAGGCGGCTAATAGAATCGTAAGATTTTTTTAGATCTATATAAAGCTAATGAATTAATCCGTTGTATTCCAATTTTTTTTGTAAAATTTAACGAAATGAAAAAAAAATTGATCAATAGTCGACAATTTTTATTTAAAGCTGTAAACCAAATCGAGTATTTTTGAAGGAAAGCTTTAAATCTTTAAAGGAAAAAAACATTTATTTGGCGAGGGCAAAAATATAAAACAAGGTCAAAATTAAAGGCCTTTTAGAGACAAATTAACTTAACAAACTAAATTATGAAATGAAAGAAACAAATTTACAAAATTAATATATTGCTATGTATCGAGGCATTAGCCATTATGACAACAACAATATGTCGTTTATTAAGGTTTTTCGCCATTTGTCCCGATACCTGGTCAGGGTAGGGGCCTTTCGAGGAACCTCTTACTGCGTCCGCGGATATGAAAACATCTGTGTTAAGTTTGCCACATTCCCTGAGTCCCCTGAGAAAATTAGATTTTCTAACCTTTAAGTGTTATAAAAAGAATGACAGGTTTTGACGAGGGACCAGAATCAAATTAAGCAGGTGTCGGCCATTCGTGGACATGTCAAACTTTACCACCCACTCTCGGGCCTGGGGAGAGGGACTCCTACTTCGGGAGCGTTCTCTTACATATGCAATGAGAAAGCAGATTCAAAAATAAGGTAACGCCCCAAAAGGGGAGTGGGAGAAAAGACAGGTGAACTAGATCAGGAAAAAGAACAGTTAAGAGGAAGACTTAGAAGAGAGAGGACCAGCCTTGAGAGAGGAGCAGAAGCCGGAGCGGAGCAAGATGCACTTCGACCAGACGAAGTCGTGAGAAGGGCCTCGAGACCTGGACATCCCTTATGAACAAGACGACACCTACGGAACTACATCCCACGGCATCAGCAGCTATAAGTATAAAGTAAATAATAAGTAATAATGTAATAACCGATATTTTATGGCAACCATTTATTTGAATCATTACAACCATTTTAATCATAGTAATAAATTGTAAATAAATAGTTAATCTCTTTATGTAGTTTATATACTATTATATAACCCGATATTCCACCCTTTATTATACTATATAATTAATGGTAACAACATTTTATAAGTATAAAGGTCTGGTAAACACACAAATAGCCTTTGGAAAAGAATCCAATTATAATAATAATTTTTTAGGACTCAATATATAATTAATTAATTAACTTATTTTTTGATAATAGCCTTTAGCGATTATCCTGGCATCCCGATTAAATCTCAAGACAGTACATAGCAATATATGTATATAAATTACTAGATGCCGGTCCGAAAGAAAAGATGATCCAATCCGATAGGTCAGTGGAAGATATTTCATTCTGTAAAGATGTTTTGGTTATTGCTTCGTAGCAAAAGTTGGTTGGCCCACGTCTGTACTGGCTCTTTAATGCATTCAATATTCAAAGCCTTAATTAAATTAATTACCACTACTGTATTCATAAACGCAGTGGACTATATTATATATTTCTCTGAATCAACAATCAAGATGTACGAAAACCAAAATGGCCACACCGACACTCAAGATGGCAGGCAGGGTCTAGTTGTGGATTGTAATGATCAAAATTAATAATCAAATTGTATCTAAACCACAGGTAAGTACAATACACATACAGGGTCTGTTGATGCACTATAATATTTACAATTAACAATAAAAATGTCTAAACAAGCACATAACGTACGCAGACAGGGTTGGTAATGAATTATACTAGGCGACTAATTAGCAACACCTGATTTAAAAACGTAGATCGTAGGCCTATTGCTAGGCGACGCCTTAGCAACTGTTTCTTTTACACTTATTTATAACAATACAAATATAAAACACATATGTTCATTTTCAAATAAACAAATTCCTCAAAAAACAATTCAAATAAAAACAAATGTAATTAAATTAAATACTAATAATAAATAAATACTATTTACAAAGGAATTATTAAATCTGGCGTAACCAATGTTCATCAATCTTTATCAATTAATCTAATAAATAAAAATTACTTCTTAACAATAAGTCCATTAACAAATCCATTAAGTTAAATATAGTTGGGTAACAACTGTTACTTTGAAATTTATTGGAAATAATTGAAACCGGTTTTGCACTCTGCTGGTAGAGGTTATATTAAGCTGAAAGAGAACTGGGGGCTTCTGCTTTAATTCCATCAGAGATATTTAATCGAACTTTATTTATTGATAGATATTACAGTCTGCCACACTATTGTGGGCAATAGGTAATAGTGATGAATGATCACATTCTTACTAAAATAAAATAAAATAAGGATGAAAAAAAAAGTACATCAAAATAAATAAAATTTCTCTTGAAATATATACAAATGGATAAAGAAAATAATCAAACTATGTGCATGAAAAAATTAAAAGAATCTCTAATCACATTTACAATCTTATATACAATATTTACACAATCGACCTGAAGATCCCTGAGCCCACTCTATCCTCCACGTGTGACGGGTAGAGCTCTGCCTTAATTGATGTGCTAAATCGATGTATTATTATTGGAAAAAAAATTCAACAGTCGTGTTGTGATATTTTGCCCGGGTAATAGCACAAGAGCCGGGAAGAAAAAAAGGCAGTTATCTGAACCCAATTTTGGATTACTTTAATGACAACTATGTATAATTAATAGTCAAAATTGATGAGTCTGCCAAGTATAGTAAGGGGGAATAAAAAATGGCAGCTGCTTCAAAACCTTAAAAAGACATTAATTTTTCATATCTTAAAAACTACCAACAACACTAGAAAATCTAAAAAGAACATTATTCAAAGTAGAGTAAATTTACTGAAATATTACCCCTAATAGAGCTATTTACGTCCAATAGTACTCGAGATATAGCTTTTAAAAAAGCAAAATTTCTCAAAAATCTACAGAAAGATTAGTAGTTAGTTAACTTATTTTGAGAATTCTATATCTAAGGAACTATGTGACGTAAATAAGTCTATTAGCACTCAAATTAAAGCTAGTTTAATGAGCTAAAAAGTAGTTTATGATGTGTATCTTCGTAGAAACAGTAGTTTTCATGTTATATGCATAAATAAATTGATATATAGTTGTTCGGACGATAAGTTTGATTTATGAAAAAATTCATTTCAGAAACCATTAGACGTATAGATGTCTTCCAGCGCTCAAATCAAAGCTAGTTAAATTTACTACAAAATAGTTAATTATGTTTATCTTCGTAGAGGTAGTAGTTTTTAAGATATTCACATATGAATATGAATTTGGGAAATGACAATTTGTCCGAACAACTCTAAATCAATTTATTTTAGCAAATTTCATGGAAACTATTACTCCTACGAAGATAACCATCATAAACTTCATTAAACGTTCTTTAATTTGAGTGCTAATAGACATCTGTATGTCAAATGATTTTTCAATATAAATTCACTAACAACTGATCTTTCAGTACGTCCCATACAACATTTTTATGCTGCTTTTTAAAAAGCTATATCTCGAAAATTATTTAATGTAAATAACTCTATTAGGGCTCATATTTCAGCAAATTTACTCTTCTTTAAATAATGTTTTCTTAAATTTTCTATTGTTGTTGGTAGTTTTTAAGATATAGAGCTCCGAATGAAAAATTAGTGTTTGTTATCGCTTTGAAACACCCTCCATTTTTTATTCCTCCTACCTATACTTGGCAGACTCATCAATTTTGACTATTAATTATACATAGTTTTCATTAAAGTAATCAAAAATTGGGGTGAGATAACT
>NW_027114806.1:2321111-2323861 GCF_000696795.3 Halyomorpha halys
GTTGAACAGACGCTATAAGGGAGTTGATGTTTTTTCTTTTAGCTATGTTTACACAATCTTGGTCATTTTTGACATTCGGGAATTAATCCTCAAGGTTGTTCTAGCCAGAGTGGGAAGGTCGAGTTCTCATTCCGCCGACCCTCACAAAATAAAAGTAATCCCAGTAAGGCCAGAATCGAACCGGTGCATGTGTTATGACTCTCTTTCTTATCACACTCCTACTCATGCTTTGTTATCAACGAACTGAAATTAGCACCTAAAATCTAGCTTTTTCTAGTCTAGGTTATTGGATTATCTCTCTAGGAAGTCTTGTGAGTCAATTCTTTTAAAATTTTTTGAGGTTAATTACTTCCATCATTTGCAATAAATTATTATTTATTTATTCATTAACAATTGTACAACGTTTCGGGACCACTGTCCCATATTCATGCAGTATAAAAACCTCATGATTTCATATGGGAAATCATGTCTACCATTTGTGCATAATTTAATAATTTATTGCAAATGATGGAAGTAATTAACCTCAAAAAATTTTAAAAGAATAATATTTTATTTATTCTGGGACGAGTCACTTTAGAATAATATAGAGAAATCAATAGATGAGGGCTGAGGAGCCTCAGAGATACTTAAACAAAAAAATACAAAGAAATATAAACAGTCATTATAAAAAATAATTATAGGTTACTTTCTCACTTTTATCAGTTGAAAAAAAAAATGAATAAATATATAAGAGAAAAGAAAACGATGTGGAAATAATTAATAATGATATAATAGTTAACATACATATTTACAATTATATTAATTTACAATTTTATGGGGTCTGAATGGATAAGAAATGGTTGAACAGGCGGGATTTAAAGGTAGGAAGGGTATTGGAGCGACCGATGTTGGAAGGGATGGAGTTCCATAAGGAATGAGGCTCGGATAATGAAAGATTTATCGAAAGCAGCGGTTCGGTGGGCCCTGGTGTATAAATCTGAAGACCGGGAACGGGTATTGCGGGAACGAATAGAGGATTTGAATTGAAGGAGCTCGTAGTTGTATGAAGGACGGCGGGATTGGATGACTTGGAAGATGAAGGATGCCAGGAAATACTTACGACGGTAGGAAGGATAAAACCACTCCAACTCTGCATAAAAACGGGAAACAGAGACGTTACTAGGGATCCCGAAGATGAATCGTGCACAGCAATTCATCAAACGTTTATGTAATTATTTTTCCTAAAAACACAATATATTCTTTACTACGTTCGAATAATTTTCTAGAATCAAAAAGAAACAAAGTTAAACAAAGTTGTTATTTTTGAAATAAAAAAAGTCTGAAAACGTAGGTTTTAACTAATTTTATTGATGTTAAAATTGAGAATGATTAATGTTCTTTGATTTATTTATTTTTTTTTTTTTTTGTGTTATTTTTCTAAGTAATAACAATTTAGTAGTCAGATATAATTTTAGCTTTATTTTTAAAGAACCCTATTAATAGTAAGTTTAGTAATAATGGTTTTTAGTTTAACATGTTAAAGTGTATTAAATGAAGAAATATTTACTTCTTTTAGGATGTTAAAACGATATAACATTTAAAATAGTTGAGATTTTGTTAATAAATATGCTAAATGGAGAATGACGTTAATGACCAGCTGAGCTTATCGTTTTGTCGGTTGTGTTTTGATATGTTAGCTGCTCGCAATTCGTGTTTGGTTTGTATTGTTTTTGTTTTGGACGTCTTTAAAATCTATGAAAGTAATGGGGGAAAAATTGGGTGAGGAAACAAGGAACAAGAGAGGTGGAGGAAAGATGACTTGAGAAAGCTGTATTTTATTCTCTCGTAAAGATTACTAGGTTAGAAAACAAGTTGCCAAGAAAATCCGCCAGGAGCTTCTATGCATTTAACATATAACATGGACTTTAAATTAGGCTGCTCACAATCCTATATTTATAAAATTTAACATGTTTAAATATTTTCCATTGAACGCAACATTGATGTGGATATATTGTAGATTAATATAACAAATCGCTTTATTTTAATATGGATTCAATCTATTCGTTTGGAATAAGTTAAATCGATTTATATTATACAAAATCGATCTATTAAAAATAAATAGAGACAAAATAGATCGATAACATGTTATTAAATTCATTTAAAATGTATCCAAATCATTATTATTATTAAAATTAAATCTGTACATCTACAACCCATGAAGGGCCAAGGGTTGAGTAACTGCTACTTGACCAACGGTTGATCAAGATGGTGATTTAGTCTGAATCACGCTCGACCGCCAGATTTTTATCCCCCCCCCACCAAAGGATACCCACTTTATGAAGCTGGGTGGAACCCAGAGGACTTCCGACCCACAGGGCTGACTCTCGGCTACAGTGAAACTCTAGCCTGTCTAAAATTTCGGTTATTCTGCACTTACAATAAAAGGTTATTCTGTAGTAACATTCGGCTAAGGAATACTTAAAAAAATTAGAACTGATTTTTGCTTCTTAATCACAAATAGAATTTCGAAAACTTATATCACATCATGCTTTATACTTGGAGAAGAAATAATCCAGCAATAAAAGCAATGCAACATGCCGTTTAACGCAAAATAATAGGATAAGGAAAGCAAATACTACATTAACTTTTACACATATTATGCAAAAAGTAAACTTCTCCTCTTTTCGTCATGGCCCTTTCGCAACTTGCATAATCACTGGTGGACCACACTCAGCAATCAGACTCCTAACGTCATTGTGGCAATGCTATCC
>NW_027114806.1:2324622-2325987 GCF_000696795.3 Halyomorpha halys
CCCAGGTCATTTTCTTTATTATAAGTTAAAAGCCTATTTTTTAATTTTGATTTATTTAATAAAAAATAACATAGTCAAATTAAGTAAACGAAGCAAAAAATACTTATAATAATAATAAATAAATTGATAAAAATCACTTGTCACATTTACACTATTAGGTACAACATTTAGACTATCGACCTGAGCATTCCCGAATTTACTCCATCCCCCATGTGTGAGGGGTAGAGCAGAGCTCAAAAGATCCCAGCGCATCCCTCTCACCGCGTCACTGGTAATGAGCCAGTGGAGGCTGAATAAGTGCGCTAAATCCGCAAACACTCTACAATGCAGTTTTAACTAATATTTTCCCTAAGATCAACTAGCTTCTATCCTCATTGAAAAAGTTTGACAGAGTTTAAATGATGAATAAAAAAAAAATTCCTTAGAGTACTTTTGATTTGGTTTATTTAAGTTTAACCAGTATTTAATATAAAGCTATTTTAAACAATCCGAGAGCTCTTCCAATTTCAGTTCAAATACCCAACCACAACGTTACAGGATTCTCAAATATTTAATCAAAATGATCGTAAATAGGACAAAGAGGTGGGCGTGGGGGGGGGATAAACCAATTACAAGGCACGTGGAGGAAACACTCGGCTTTAAGGGAATTATGGAAATGACAGGTGTTGGCAGCACACCCTAGCGGTAAGATTGCGCGGTTAGAGGTGCAGCTAGGAACACACTTCGTTCTCTTAACGTCCATCACGTGCCAAAGCCCACACGAGTCATTAAGCTCCTTCTCATATAATATAGTCTTGTGTTGACAGTACTATAAGTTATTAAATATAAGTTTGTACCAACACGATTAGTTTGATAATAGTTTTGACTAACAACAAACTGGTTGATAAAACCGCAGTACGGTTACCCAAATCATGTTCCAACATACTCCCGCCAAATCACTGATAGTCAAACTAGTCTTGGATCAAGCCCTATTTGCACAAACATTTGTTTATATTACGTACATGATGCATATACAGTAGAATTTCGGTTATCCGCTATAATGAGAGGTTTAAGTCGCATGGGTAAATTAAACCACGGTTACATTACTATTGTTTAAACTCAGAAATCTGTGGCACACAAGCACAACTCACTGTACTTAGCTTTAGTTCTTCACCAAGTCCTTCGTACGTTCTTTGCGTTTGATTTATTTTTCTCATCTTTCTTGTTACACCCTTTCTCCTTCTCTACTCTTTTCTTATTATTTCTTCCTTAACCACGTTATTAAGCTATGCTAACCACATCTTATTTTTTTCATATTTACTGATTACTAATATTTTATTTTATTTCTTTCATTTTAGTATTTAACTTACATATTTAAATTAAAAT
>NW_027114806.1:2327787-2329173 GCF_000696795.3 Halyomorpha halys
CTCACTTAGTACACGAGCCCAAGAGGAGAAAAAAGGCAGTTTTCTCACCCCAATTTTCGATTACTTTAATGAAAACTATGTATAATTAATCGTAAAAATTGACGAGTCTGCCAAGTATAGGTTGGGGCAATAAAAAAACTAATTTTTCATTCGGAGCTCTTTATCTTAAAAAGTAGGAACAACACAAGAAAACTTAAGAGAACGTCATTTAAAGAAGAGTAAATTTGCTAAAATATAAGCCCTAATAGAGTTAGTTACATTAAATAGTTTTCGAGATATAGCTTTTTAAAAGCAACATTTTATTAAAATGTTGTATGGGACGCACTAAAAGATCAATAGTTAGTGAATTGATATTTTGAAAAAATTATATCTCAAAAACCATTTGACGTACAGATGTCTATTAGCACTCAAATTAAAGCTAGTTTAATGAGCTATAAAGTAGTTCATAATGTATATCTTCGTAGGAGTAATAGTTTACATGAAATTTGCAAAAATAAATTGATTTATAGTTGTTCGAACAAATTTATATTCATATGTGAATATCATAAAAACTACTACCTCTACGAAGATAAGTGTCAAAAACTACTTTATAGTAAGTTAAATTTCCTTTATTTTGAGTGTTGGCAACCATATGTACGTCTTATGGATCTAGAGATATATTTTTTCAAAAATCCAACATTTTATACGAACAACTAGAAATAAACATTTTGTGAGTTTATTTTGTCAAATATGATAAAAACTGCTACTCCTACAAAGATAAACGTCATAAACTATTTTTTAGGATATTTGGTATGATTCGGTTCTCATTTTTTAATCCGATACATGCCGAAGCTAAGCTATATTAGCCGAAATCAGTTGTATGAATTTCTGTCTGTAACCCCAGGATTTGACCTTCAACTGTTTTTTATATATGTAACCCGAAACTTTTTGCTCATAGCTGGACACCTATGGTCCCAATAGGACGTATAGTTTTTGTTTTTTAATATTATTAAATATGAAGTGATGTTTTTGTTTTGTTTTATTTTACTGTTTTATTCTAAAAATGTGGATAGCCCAGCTTGGGTATATTGTTTGTTATTAGTTTATTTAAACGATCTTTAACTCATCAATTTTGTAAAATTTCTACAATTGATTATCTATTTCATGTATTTCACAGGCTAACTCTATTTGAACGGGGTTTGTCCCATAAACAAATAAATAAATTATTATTGTTATTATTACACTAAATTCCACTAATATTGATTTTGCCGAAATTTTTTTTTTGAATTGTTTAAAACTAAATAATAACACCCAATAAAAACTCACTTTTCCTATTGCTGAAATAACTTCTAAAATATTAGGTATACGGCTCACAAATATTGTTTGACAGGAGAACCAATTCCGTTG
>NW_027114806.1:2329452-2332022 GCF_000696795.3 Halyomorpha halys
ATTTATTTTAATCCTCCAGGTTTGGCACCATTCTTCAAGGGTGGTGATGTGGGATTGGACAGTTTAGGATACAATGTAAGGATCATTGTTCACTGACAATAGACATACCCCACTTTTTAATACATTTATTGACTGCCACCCGGACTATCTTCCTACAAAATAATTAATTTTTGTATTATATTATTATTTATTAAATTATTATATTGGAAAGACCCGTGAAGACTATAATAAGAGAAGCTGAGGAAATTTGGCTAGCAAGTAAATAAACATAAAACATGATTGTAGGAAAAAAAAAAAAAATCTACCCTGCGTGGGTGGCAAATCGTTTCCGAAAGTAGACTGCTTTAAATACCTCGGCTCCACTATAACACTAAACAGTGCAAGGCCTTCTTCTCTCTGTTAAGAATACTGAAATCCTGAAAAATATCTAAATAAATGAAGCTAAGGATGTACAAGCTGGCTCTGTTATACAGCTGCTGAACCTAGGAACGAGATTAATATTCTATAACTATTAGTTGTTTTATGCTTTTTGTAAACTCAATACTGTTACTGGATACTGTGGAGATTATCCATGCAGATTTTTGGCTGCTACTGTGTCCAGGCTCTGGGGGTCTATTCTTCCTGCGCCACGCTCAGTAACTTGCATCAAGCCCATTGTAAGTGGGTAACAGAGAGAGAGTGAGAGAGAGAGCGATATTTTTCCTGCAGAATCTACATGTAGGAACGGTCAGAGGATAAGCAGGGGCAGTCAGGTAGAAGTTCCCACTTAGCACAAGAGACCAAGAGGAGAAAAAAAGGCAGTTTTCTCACCCCAATTTTCGATTACTTTAATGAAAACTATGTATAATTAATAATCAAAATTGACGAGTCTGCCAAGTATAGGTAGGGGTAATAAAAAATGGCGGGCTGTTTCAAGGCAATAAAAAAACTAATTTTTCATTCGGAGCTCTTTATCTTAAAAAGTAGGAACAACACAAGAAAACTTAAGAGAACGTCATTTTAAGAAGAGTAAATTTGCTAAAATATAAGCCCTAATAGAGTTATTTACGTTAAATAGTTTACGAGATATAGCGTTTTAAAAAGCAACATTTCATTAAAATGTTGTAAGGGACGCACTAAAAGTTCAATAGTTAGTGAATTTATTTTGAAAAATGTATATCTCAAAAACCATTTGACGTACTGATGTCTATTAGCACTCAATTTAAAGCTAGTTTAATGAGCTATAAAGTAGTTTATGCTGTATATCATCGTAGGAGTAGTAGTTTACATGAAATTTGCTAAAATAAATTGATTTATAGTTGTTCCAACAAATTTTCATTAGCCAAATTTATATTCGTATGTGAATATCATAAAAACTACGACCTCTACGAAGATAAGTGTCATAAACTTTTTCATAAAAATTTTGAGTGTTGGCAAACATATGTGCATCTTATGGATCTAGGGAAATATTTTTTAAAAAAATCAGTTTTTAAGATATAGAGCTCCGAATGAAAAATCAATGTTTTTTTAAGGTTTTGAAACAGACGCCATTTTTTAATCCTTCTACCTATACTTGGCAGACTCATCAATTTAGACTAGTAATTATACATAGTTTGTATTGAAGTAATTAAAATTGAAGTGAGATAACTGCCTTTTTTCTCCTCTTGGGCTCTTGTACTATAATCATAATTGCTTTGCGCCATTGCGCTCGGCATTAAAATACTCATGTACTGAACCATTCCAAATCAGTTAGGAGAACCACCTTTAATAATTTTAACTTTGTAAAACTTATTTATTGAGAAGGGAGTGTGTTACAATTTATATCTGGTCCTGGCCAATTTGCTTTAACGGGCCTAAAGAAGCTTCCTTTGTAACAAATTATTAATAGTATCGCCTTGCTGGTCGAAATAATCTATTTTATTTTATTTTTTAATCATTATTACTGTTAGATTTATTCTTTATTATTATAGTTGTTTGAGAGTGGTTTAGTTTCTTTTTAAACAATTTTGATCTCTTTTCTCTCAACTTTATTCATTTTAACATCCGACGTTTTGACCTCTCAGGTCATTCTCAAGGATTCCTTATTCTGTCTGTATTCCTTTTTTATTCCTTAAAATTCATTAATGCCGGCTAATTGCCTTTGTCCCAATAATTTCTTCTATTAAATTATTTTCTAAATTTAAAACATTTTAATAACCACTTTCATGTTCATTAATTATGTTCATATCATTAATTATTACTGTTGTTTAATCAGCCTGTTTTTAATATTTCAAATTAATCAATAACTATAATTTAACGAATTTTGAATAGTTAATGATTAATATAAAAATAATTAACGAATTAAGATTAATTTTGAGTCACAACACTCTTTAGTGAAATTAGATCTTCTTTTTTCCCCTCAATAAAAATACCATCATAAGTAAGTTATTCCTTACTGAACGGAATGAGAACCCAGGCATCCAAAATGAGCTGGTATTAAAATCAGGTTGAGCTATTGATTTTCACTTTTCCTACTCTCGCAGTGCTCTTTTTCCCCTATTGATATGGAATAAATTTACATGGTCAACCAGCGGTTTTTCATCTCTTTATAT
>NW_027114806.1:2332072-2333802 GCF_000696795.3 Halyomorpha halys
ATAATGATAATTGCTTTGCGCCATAGCGCTCGGCATTAAAATACTCATGTACTGAACAATTCCACATCATTTAGGAGAACCACCTTTAATAATTTTAACTTTGTAAAACTTATTTATTGAGAAGGGGGTGTGTTACAATTTATATCTGATCCTGGCCAATTTGCTTTACCAGGCCTTTGTAACAAATTTTTTGCCTTGCTGGTCGATATAATCTATTTTATTTTATTTTTTAATCATTATTACTGTTGTTTAATCAGCCTGTTTTTAATATTTCAAATTAATCAATAATTATAGTTTAACGAAGTTTTAATCACAATTAACAGAGCTAAAATTACGAGAAAAACGATTAATTTTGAGTCACACCACTCTTCAGTGAAATTAGATATCTTCTTTTTTCCCCTCAATAAAAATACCATCATAAGTAAGTTATTCCTTACTGAACGGAATGAGAACCCAGGCATCCAAAATGAGCCGGTATTAAAATCAGGTTGAGCTATTGATTTTCACTTTTCCTACTCTCGCAGTGCTCTTTTTCCCCTATTGATATGGAATAAATTTACATGGTCAACCAGCGGTTTTTCATCTCTTTATATATTTTTTTAAAGTATCTCGGATTTTTTTCTTCTTTATTTTTTTTCCTCAATACAAACGCGCCCACGCACACACACAAAACAAATAATAAAATATGTGATTTAAAACACAAATAGTAGCTGCTTTCCCAGAAATAAAAATTGTGAAATTTTTTTTTTATCTCAATCACACATAATATACGTCTTTTGGAATGTCCTGTTATCAAAAGAGTGATGGTTAACATTGTTTTATGATATATCTTTGTCAAGATATTCTTAGGAAATAACAGTTATTTCTTACGTTAATATGTTTTGGTCTGAGTTACATCTATGTTTTGCCCATTTTATTTGTTTGGTTGGAAATGAATTACCTAATAAAAAACAAAACAAAAAACATTTAGATCAAGTAGAGGACACAATATATGTCAGTTTGAGTGAGCCTAGAAGGCTGACGAAGTGAGAGTGGAGAGACAGAGACATTCTTAGATATGGCACTGAAGTATAATCACGGCGTAGGAGAAATATAAAGGTGTATGAAGTATGCCTTCACCTCTATGCCAGGAACACTTCACTTTTGGTTGGCTGGTTGGATTTGAGTGGACTGTATGTTGATGAAAAATAATACAAGATTAGATGATAATAAATCTCTATTATATACATTAAAAGTGGTGTACGGGTGGCCGAAAGAAAACATTTGTGATTAGATGGGTAAATAAATTTTGAATGACTGGGCTATGGAAATTGTAGATATAAAATTGAGGTGGTTAATGATGATGTGGATGTTAACTATTGCTAGATGGACTTACTCCATGGGTCCTTCTTCCCTCCACATTCTTATGCCTCTTTCTCCTCTGCTTCTGGGAACAACTCCAGGAGTTCTACTCACCCAAAGTAGATTTCTGAGTTTGTCTGACGAGAGACAAAAAAGTAAGAATGGACTGCTTCTGGCAGAAGACAAGATGGTTATATCTCATCAGCCGGTTACTTCTCACCACCGCGCTGGAGGAGGTGAGTTTTGACTGTTGACCAAATGGGCGCTGGTAGTGCCTTTCTGATGGGAGTCCCCCAATTCAATGCAGACCATGGCACTAGTATTGCCTACATTATGGCAGCCCTTCCAATTCAACCTTTCGGTTGCCGTAGGTTATCCGGAACTATAGA
>NW_027114806.1:2337652-2339868 GCF_000696795.3 Halyomorpha halys
TTGATGAAAAATAATACAAGATTAGATGATAATAAATCTCTATTATATACATTAAAAGTGGTGTACGGGTGGCCGAAAGAAAACATTTGTGATTAGATGGGTAAATAAATTTTGAATGACTGGGCTATGGAAATTGTAGATATAAAATTGAGGTGGTTAATGATGATGTGGATGTTAACTATTGCTAGATGGACTTACTCCATGGGTCCTTCTTCCCTCCACATTCTTATGCCTCTTTCTCCTCTGCTTCTGGGAACAACTCCAGGAGTTCTACTCACCCAAAGTAGATTTCTGAGTTTGTCTGACGAGAGACAAAAAAGTAAGAATGGACTGCTTCTGGCAGAAGACAAGATGGTTATATCTCATCAGCCGGTTACTTCTCACCACCGCGCTGGAGGAGGTGAGTTTTGACTGTTGACCAAATGGGCGCTGGTAGTGCCTTTCTGATGGGAGTCCCCCAATTCAATGCAGACCATGGCACTAGTATTGCCTACATTATGGCAGCCCTTCCAATTCAACCTTTCGGTTGCCGTAGGTTATCCGGAACTATAGAGAGTTCTACATTCGTGAAAGGTGAAATAGTATTGCTAGGGACAAGTAAAGTATTAATTTTCATCCCTAATATAAAAGAAAGTGCTAAAGGGAATTTATTGTGAATAATTGTGAAGGTTGCTGAACTGAGTTTATTTTATTTAATTTGTATCCGCAGATAAACCAGGAATTGAAAACTATTGTATTTTAAATATAAGAAGATGGTCAGGATTGCGGTCAAAAAAAGAACAAATAGTTTATAACTATTTTAATGTCCGATGTTTCGCCCCACTTTGCAGGGCTTCATCAGGGCTGCTCAAAGCGAAAGATTGAACAGAACAAAAGTATTTTTGTATAGTATTTTAATCTTGTATTTACCTTTTATATCTGATTTTATTTTTATATAAATAAATGTTTGTTTAAGAATTCCAACTCCTATATTTATTACATCATATGGATAATATGGTATAACGTGTAAGTTAAAGTTTAGTAGTCCCTGAATTCTCCTTTCACCAAGTAGCCTACTTCTACCATAACTAGAGGTCGTTGAAGCCAAGAGTGTTGAGGCCTCACCTTAGCAACATAGAGTTTACAGCGGTGCCGGCTTGAATTCATCGTGGATGGGTTGACTTTTATTTCATGGCCATTCCATGAAATGAAAACCCACTCTGGTCAGAGTAGGTTGGTTACATATAGAATAACTAAACCTTCCCCTTTCTTTATATATGAAACGACCGGAAAGTAGGGGTAACATTCATCAAGTTTCCTTCAGAATATGTCTCAAATTATAATTGAATAGGTGAGTTGGAAAACTTCATAAGCCACTCTTTAAAAGATATTTAAAATTTGTCAAGTTTAAATTTTGTTGCCAAAATATCTGTCGGTCTTCATTTCACAATGTTCCAACTATTAAAATCGGCAAAATTTGGGCTTTCCTATTTTTTTTTCCCGTACCCTCCGCTTGAAATAGATATTAATGATAAACAAATATGTCTGTTGCTTTGCCTCCTTATTTTACCTATAGGTATTTTAAGGGTTGTTTTGGGGTTAACTGTATGTGAAGGATCAATGGCGCAAAGTACGCATTAATACAATGGTGAGTGGGGAGGGTCCGCTTAGGCTTTTCTATGGGATCCACTCACAAAATTTGATTTTGCTTTTACCTAAAAAAATAATTTTTTTTTCTTAAATCTACACAAAAACCTACTTTTCTGAAATCCTCATAATGTTTTTCAAAAACATTTTTGTTGATCAGAAATCATTTAATAGAATCTGTAGTATTTACTTCTTATTCTTAGAAAGAGGCAAATTTATTGAAATATAATAACCATGAAAAATATATAATTTTTAAGCTGCGTGCCAAAAATATTTAATTTAGTAATAACTTGCTAAAAAAATCGGACCAGCCTATAATCTTCCAGGTAAAATTCTGAACATTTAGCAAGAGGACCATGACAGTCGGATGAGTGGTACGGCAATGCATTAAGTACCGACAATCAAATATTGATTTTTATATATTAAAGTTATACTATTAATGATTACATATATATTTTTCTTTTGTGAAATAGTTAGATTCATTTACAGAATTTGATTTATCTTTCATTTTCAATCTTAGATTAAAAATTAACGAATCAAGCAGTACATTGACACCAAGAATGTTGAAAATCGCTAAGCAGATGGATTTA